>NW_027468685.1:10164171-10264171 GCF_046254945.1 Alosa pseudoharengus
ATTTGAGAAAATGCAGATGAGATGATCAGGACAAGTCAAAGGAGGTGCGTAGTCGGATACGGAAATGGCTGCACGTTCCCCAGTGAAAGCCTGCCGGTCGTAGTTTTCATTCCCGTGTCAGGCTGTGGGTTGTGAAAGGCAAAATGTGTGCGGCTCTACTATCGTGGCACCTAAAGGGTTAGCCTAGCAGAGGATGGTTTCGATCCATCGACCTCTGGGTTATGGGCCCAGCACGCTTCCGCTGCGCCACTCTGCTCCGCCTCGCCCCAGATGGGACTCGAACCCACAATCCCTGGCTTAGGAGGCCAGTGCCTTATCCATTAGGCCACTGGGGCTTACCAGCTGCGCTCCATCAGAGCCTTTGCTCCACTGGTATCAAAGGAATGTTTTAAATGTCGGGATAGCCGGACAAAGCCACTGTGTTGAATTTTCGGGTCTCGGGCCCTGAGCTGGCAGAAAGCACTCCAGACTGACTGTGGCAGGTGAGCATGGCTATATTTCCTGATTTGAAATGTTTCCATGTCAGAAGATTGTTTGAAGAGGTGTTTGCATTTTACACGACAGTGTAAAGTGACGGGAAGATCAAGACTAAGTCAAGTGAACGTGTATATAAACGTGGAAGTGGCTACAGGTTCCCCACTCCGAAGCCCCCTCCACTCGCCGTTGTCAGCGCTGGCCCAGACTCTGAGGGAAATGGCGCGCGTCAACGCGCAGGAGAGGCATCTAAAAACTCGGCCTAGCAGAGGTTGGTTTCGATCCATCGACCTCTGGGTTATGGGCCCAGCACGCTTCCGCTGCGCCACTCTACTCTGCCTCAGTTCTGATTGCTTGCTCATTTCCATTAGCTCCAGTGCTCTCCTTGCAGTTTGATTGGATTGCAAGGCAGATTTGAGAAAATGCAGATGAGATGATCAGGACAAGTCAAAGGAGGTGCGTAGTCGGATACGGAAATGGCTGCACGTTCCCCAGTGAAAGCCTGCCGGTCGTAGTTTTCATTCCCGTGTCAGGCTGTGGGTTGTGATAGGCAAAATGTGTGCGGCTCTACTATCGTGGCACCTAAAGGGTTAGCCTAGCAGAGGATGGTTTCGATCCATCGACCTCTGGGTTATGGGCCCAGCACGCTTCCGCTGCGCCACTCTGCTCCGCCTCACCCCAGATGGGACTCGAACCCACAATCCCTGGCTTAGGAGGCCAGTGCCTTATCCATTAGGCCACTGGGGCTTACCAGCTGCGCTCCATCAGAGCCTTTGCTCCACTGGTATCAAAGGAATCTTTTAAATGTCGGGATAGCCGGACAAAGCCACTGTGTTGAATTTTCGGGTCTCGGGCCCTGAGCTGGCAGAAAGCACTCCAGACTGACTGTGGCAGGTGAGCATGGCTATATTTCCTGATTTGAAATGTTTCCATGTCAGAAGATTGTTTGAAGAGGTGTTTGCATTTTACACGACAGTGTAAAGTGACGGGAAGATCAAGACTAAGTCAAGTGAACGTGTATATAAACGTGGAAGTGGCTACAGGTTCCCCACTCCGAAGCCCCCTCCACTCGCCGTTGTCAGCGCTGGCCCAGACTCTGAGGGAAATGGCGCGCGTCAACGCGCAGGAGAGGCATCTAAAAACTCGGCCTAGCAGAGGATGGTTTCGATCCATCGACCTCTGGGTTATGGGCCCAGCACGCTTCCGCTGCGCCACTCTGCTCCGCCTCACCCCAGATGGGACTCGAACCCACAATCCCTGGCTTAGGAGGCCAGTGCCTTATCCATTAGGCCACTGGGGCTTACCAGCTGCGCTCCATCAGAGCCTTTGCTCCACTGGTATCAAAGGAATGTTTTAAATGTCGGGATAGCCGGACAAAGCCACTGTGTTGAATTTTCGGGTCTCGGGCCCTGAGCTGGCAGAAAGCACTCCAGACTGACTGTGGCAGGTGAGCATGGCTATATTTCCTGATTTGAAATGTTTCCATGTCAGAAGATTGTTTGAAGAGGTGTTTGCATTTTACACGACAGTGTAAAGTGACGGGAAGATCGATCAAGACTAAGTCAAGTGAACGTGTATATAAACGTGGAAGTGGCTACAGGTTCCCCACTCCGAAGCCCCCTCCACTCGCCGTTGTCAGCGCTGGCCCAGACTCTGAGGGAAATGGCGCGCGTCAACGCGCAGGAGAGGCATCTAAAAACTCGGCCTAGCAGAGGATGGTTTCGATCCATCGACCTCTGGGTTATGGGCCCAGCACGCTTCAGCTGCGCCACTCTGCTCCGCCTCACCCCAGATGGGACTCGAACCCACAATCCCTGGCTTAGGAGGCCAGTGCCTTATCCATTAGGCCACTGGGGCTTACCAGCTGCCCTCCATCAGAGCCTTTGCTCCACTGGTATCAAAGGAATGTTTTAAATGTCGGGATAGCCGGACAAAGCCACTGTGTTGAATTTTCGGGTCTCGGGCCCTGAGCTGGCAGAAAGCACTCCAGACTGACTGTGGCAGGTGAGCATGGCTATATTTCCTGATTTGAAATGTTTCCATGTCAGAAGATTGTTTGAAGAGGTGTTTGCATTTTACACGACAGTGTAAAGTGACGGGAAGATCAAGACTAAGTCAAGTGAACGTGTATATAAACGTGGAAGTGGCTACAGGTTCCCCACTCCGAAGCCCCCTCCACTCGCCGTTGTCAGCGCTGGCCCAGACTCTGAGGGAAATGGCGCGCGTCAACGCGCAGGAGAGGCATCTAAAAACTCGGCCTAGCAGAGGTTGGTTTCGATCCATCGACCTCTGGGTTATGGGCCCAGCACGCTTCCGCTGCGCCACTCTACTCTGCCTCAGTTCTGATTGCTTGCTCATTTCCATTAGCTCCAGTGCTCTCCTTGCAGTTTGATTGGATTGCAAGGCAGATTTGAGAAAATGCAGATGAGATGATCAGGACAAGTCAAAGGAGGTGCGTAGTCGGATACGGAAATGGCTGCACGTTCCCCAGTGAAAGCCTGCCGGTCGTAGTTTTCATTCCCGTGTCAGGCTGTGGGTTGTGATAGGCAAAATGTGTGCGGCTCTACTATCGTGGCACCTAAAGGGTTAGCCTAGCAGAGGATGGTTTCGATCCATCGACCTCTGGGTTATGGGCCCAGCACGCTTCCGCTGCGCCACTCTGCTCCGCCTCACCCCAGATGGGACTCGAACCCACAATCCCTGGCTTAGGAGGCCAGTGCCTTATCCATTAGGCCACTGGGGCTTACCAGCTGCGCTCCATCAGAGCCTTTGCTCCACTGGTATCAAAGGAATGTTTTAAATGTCGGGATAGCCGGACAAAGCCACTGTGTTGAATTTTCGGGTCTCGGGCCCTGAGCTGGCAGAAAGCACTCAAGACTGACTGTGGCAGGTGAGCATGGCTATATTTCCTGATTTGAAATGTTTCCATGTCAGAAGATTGTTTGAAGAGGTGTTTGCATTTTACACGACAGTGTAAAGTGACGGGAAGATCAAGACTAAGTCAAGTGAACGTGTATATAAACGTGGAAGTGGCTACAGGTTCCCCACTCCGAAGCCCCCTCCACTCGCCGTTGTCAGCGCTGGCCCAGACTCTGAGGGAAATGGCGCGCGTCAACGCGCAGGAGAGGCATCTAAAAACTCGGCCTAGCAGAGGATGGTTTCGATCCATCGACCTCTGGGTTATGGGCCCAGCACGCTTCCGCTGCGCCACTCTGCTCCGCCTCACCCCAGATGGGACTCGAACCCACAATCCCTGGCTTAGGAGGCCAGTGCCTTATCCATTAGGCCACTGGGGCTTACCAGCTGCGCTCCATCAGAGCCTTTGCTCCACTGGTATCAAAGGAATGTTTTAAATGTCGGGATAGCCGGACAAAGCCACTGTGTTGAATTTTCGGGTCTCGGGCCCTGAGCTGGCAGAAAGCACTCCAGACTGACTGTGGCAGGTGAGCATGGCTATATTTCCTGATTTGAAATGTTTCCATGTCAGAAGATTGTTTGAAGAGGTGTTTGCATTTTACACGACAGTGTAAAGTGACGGGAAGATCAAGACTAAGTCAAGTGAACGTGTATATAAACGTGGAAGTGGCTACAGGTTCCCCACTCCGAAGCCCCCTCCACTCGCCGTTGTCAGCGCTGGCCCAGACTCTGAGGGAAATGGCGCGCGTCAACGCGCAGGAGAGGCATCTAAAAACTCGGCCTAGCAGAGGATGGTTTCGATCCATCGACCTCTGGGTTATGGGCCCAGCACGCTTCCGCTGCGCCACTCTGCTCCGCCTCACCCCAGATGGGACTCGAACCCACAATCCCTGGCTTAGGAGGCCAGTGCCTTATCCATTAGGCCACTGGGGCTTACCAGCTGCGCTCCATCAGAGCCTTTGCTCCACTGGTATCAAAGGAATGTTTTAAATGTCGGGATAGCCGGACAAAGCCACTGTGTTGAATTTTCGGGTCTCGGGCCCTGAGCTGGCAGAAAGCACTCCAGACTGACTGTGGCAGGTGAGCATGGCTATATTTCCTGATTTGAAATGTTTCCATGTCAGAAGATTGTTTGAAGAGGTGTTTGCATTTTACACGACAGTGTAAAGTGACGGGAAGATCAAGACTAAGTCAAGTGAACGTGTATATAAACGTGGAAGTGGCTACAGGTTCCCCACTCCGAAGCCCCCTCCACTCGCCGTTGTCAGTGCTGGCCCAGACTCTGAGGGAAATGGCGCGCGTCAACGCGCAGGAGAGGCATCTAAAAACTGGGCCTAGCAGAGGATGGTTTCGATCCATCGACCTCTGGGTTATGGGCCCAGCACGCTTCCGCTGCGCCACTCTGCTCTGCCTCAGTTCTGATTGCCCGCTCATTTCCATTAGCTCCAGTGCTCTCCTTGCAGTTTGATTGGATTGCAAGGCAGATTTGAGAAAATGCAGATGAGATGATCAGGACAAGTCAAAGGAGGTGCGTAGTCGGATACGGAAATGGCTGCACGTTCCCCAGTGAAAGCCTGCCGGTCGTAGTTTTCATTCCCGTGTCAGGCTGTGGGTTGTGAAAGGCAAAATGTGTGCGGCTCTACTATCGTGGCACCTAAAGGGTTAGCCTAGCAGAGGATGGTTTCGATCCATCGACCTCTGGGTTATGGGCCCAGCACGCTTCCGCTGCGCCACTCTGCTCCGCCTCACCCCAGATGGGACTCGAACCCACAATCCCTGGCTTAGGAGGCCAGTGCCTTATCCATTAGGCCACTGGGGCTTACCAGCTGCGCTCCATCAGAGCCTTTGCTCCACTGGTATCAAAGGAATGTTTTAAATGTCGGGATAGCCGGACAAAGCCACTGTGTTGAATTTTCGGGTCTCGGGCCCTGAGCTGGCAGAAAGCACTCCAGACTGACTGTGGCAGGTGAGCATGGCTATATTTCCTGATTTGAAATGTTTCCATGTCAGAAGATTGTTTGAAGAGGTGTTTGCATTTTACACGACAGTGTAAAGTGACGGGAAGATCGATCAAGACTAAGTCAAGTGAACGTGTATATAAACGTGGAAGTGGCTACAGGTTCCCCACTCCGAAGCCCCCTCCACTCGCCGTTGTCAGCGCTGGCCCAGACTCTGAGGGAAATGGCGCGCGTCAACGCGCAGGAGAGGCATCTAAAAACTCGGCCTAGCAGAGGTTGGTTTCGATCCATCGACCTCTGGGTTATGGGCCCAGCACGCTTCCGCTGCGCCACTCTGCTCTGCCTCAGTTCTGATTGCCTGCTCATTTCCATTAGCTCCAGTGCTCTCCTTGCAGTTTGATTGGATTGCAAGGCAGATTTGAGAAAATGCAGATGAGATGATCAGGACAAGTCAAAGGAGGTGCGTAGTCGGATACGGAAATGGCTGCACGTTCCCCAGTGAAAGCCTGCCGGTCGTAGTTTTCATTCCCGTGTCAGGCTGTGGGTTGTGATAGGCAAAATGTGTGCGGCTCTACTATCGTGGCACCTAAAGGGTTAGCCTAGCAGAGGATGGTTTCGATCCATCGACCTCTGGGTTATGGGCCCAGCACGCTTCCGCTGCGCCACTCTGCTCCGCCTCACCCCAGATGGGACTCGAACCCACAATCCCTGGCTTAGGAGGCCAGTGCCTTATCCATTAGGCCACTGGGGCTTACCAGCTGCGCTCCATCAGAGCCTTTGCTCCACTGGTATCAAAGGAATGTTTTAAATGTCGGGATAGCCGGACAAAGCCACTGTGTTGAATTTTCGGGTCTCGGGCCCTGAGCTGGCAGAAAGCACTCCAGACTGACTGTGGCAGGTGAGCATGGCTATATTTCCTGATTTGAAATGTTTCCATGTCAGAAGATTGTTTGAAGAGGTGTTTGCATTTTACACGACAGTGTAAAGTGACGGGAAGATCAAGACTAAGTCAAGTGAACGTGTATATAAACGTGGAAGTGGCTACAGGTTCCCCACTCCGAAGCCCCCTCCACTCGCCGTTGTCAGCGCTGGCCCAGACTCTGAGGGAAATGGCGCGCGTCAACGCGCAGGAGAGGCATCTAAAAACTCGGCCTAGCAGAGGATGGTTTCGATCCATCGACCTCTGGGTTATGGGCCCAGCACGCTTCCGCTGCGCCACTCTGCTCCGCCTCACCCCAGATGGGACTCGAACCCACAATCCCTGGCTTAGGAGGCCAGTGCCTTATCCATTAGGCCACTGGGGCTTACCAGCTGCGCTCCATCAGAGCCTTTGCTCCACTGGTATCAAAGGAATGTTTTAAATGTCGGGATAGCCGGACAAAGCCACTGTGTTGAATTTTCGGGTCTCGGGCCCTGAGCTGGCAGAAAGCACTCCAGACTGACTGTGGCAGGTGAGCATGGCTATATTTCCTGATTTGAAATGTTTCCATGTCAGAAGATTGTTTGAAGAGGTGTTTGCATTTTACACGACAGTGTAAAGTGACGGGAAGATCAAGACTAAGTCAAGTGAACGTGTATATAAACGTGGAAGTGGCTACAGGTTCCCCACTCCGAAGCCCCCTCCACTCGCCGTTGTCAGCGCTGGCCCAGACTCTGAGGGAAATGGCGCGCGTCAACGCGCAGGAGAGGCATCTAAAAACTCGGCCTAGCAGAGGATGGTTTCGATCCATCGACCTCTGGGTTATGGGCCCAGCACGCTTCCGCTGCGCCACTCTGCTCCGCCTCACCCCAGATGGGACTCGAACCCACAATCCCTGGCTTAGGAGGCCAGTGCCTTATCCATTAGGCCACTGGGGCTTACCAGCTGCGCTCCATCAGAGCCTTTGCTCCACTGGTATCAAAGGAATGTTTTAAATGTCGGGATAGCCGGACAAAGCCACTGTGTTGAATTTTCGGGTCTCGGGCCCTGAGCTGGCAGAAAGCACTCCAGACTGACTGTGGCAGGTGAGCATGGCTATATTTCCTGATTTGAAATGTTTCCATGTCAGAAGATTGTTTGAAGAGGTGTTTGCATTTTACACGACAGTGTAAAGTGACGGGAAGATCAAGACTAAGTCAAGTGAACGTGTATATAAACGTGGAAGTGGCTACAGGTTCCCCACTCCGAAGCCCCCTCCACTCGCCGTTGTCAGTGCTGGCCCAGACTCTGAGGGAAATGGCGCGCGTCAACGCGCAGGAGAGGCATCTAAAAACTGGGCCTAGCAGAGGATGGTTTCGATCCATCGACCTCTGGGTTATGGGCCCAGCACGCTTCCGCTGCGCCACTCTGCTCTGCCTCAGTTCTGATTGCCCGCTCATTTCCATTAGCTCCAGTGCTCTCCTTGCAGTTTGATTGGATTGCAAGGCAGATTTGAGAAAATGCAGATGAGATGATCAGGACAAGTCAAAGGAGGTGCGTAGTCGGATACGGAAATGGCTGCACGTTCCCCAGTGAAAGCCTGCCGGTCGTAGTTTTCATTCCCGTGTCAGGCTGTGGGTTGTGAAAGGCAAAATGTGTGCGGCTCTACTATCGTGGCACCTAAAGGGTTAGCCTAGCAGAGGATGGTTTCGATCCATCGACCTCTGGGTTATGGGCCCAGCACGCTTCCGCTGCGCCACTCTGCTCCGCCTCGCCCCAGATGGGACTCGAACCCACAATCCCTGGCTTAGGAGGCCAGTGCCTTATCCATTAGGCCACTGGGGCTTACCAGCTGCGCTCCATCAGAGCCTTTGCTCCACTGGTATCAAAGGAATGTTTTAAATGTCGGGATAGCCGGACAAAGCCACTGTGTTGAATTTTCGGGTCTCGGGCCCTGAGCTGGCAGAAAGCACTCCAGACTGACTGTGGCAGGTGAGCATGGCTATATTTCCTGATTTGAAATGTTTCCATGTCAGAAGATTGTTTGAAGAGGTGTTTGCATTTTACACGACAGTGTAAAGTGACGGGAAGATCAAGACTAAGTCAAGTGAACGTGTATATAAACGTGGAAGTGGCTACAGGTTCCCCACTCCGAAGCCCCCTCCACTCGCCGTTGTCAGCGCTGGCCCAGACTCTGAGGGAAATGGCGCGCGTCAACGCGCAGGAGAGGCATCTAAAAACTCGGCCTAGCAGAGGTTGGTTTCGATCCATCGACCTCTGGGTTATGGGCCCAGCACACTTCCGCTGCGCCACTCTACTCTGCCTCAGTTCTGATTGCTTGCTCATTTCCATTAGCTCCAGTGCTCTCCTTGCAGTTTGATTGGATTGCAAGGCAGATTTGAGAAAATGCAGATGAGATGATCAGGACAAGTCAAAGGAGGTGCGTAGTCGGATACGGAAATGGCTGCACGTTCCCCAGTGAAAGCCTGCCGGTCGTAGTTTTCATTCCCGTGTCAGGCTGTGGGTTGTGATTGGCAAAATGTGTGCGGCTCTACTATCGTGGCACCTAAAGGGTTAGCCTAGCAGAGGATGGTTTCGATCCATCGACCTCTGGGTTATGGGCCCAGCACGCTTCCGCTGCGCCACTCTGCTCCGCCTCACCCCAGATGGGACTCGAACCCACAATCCCTGGCTTAGGAGGCCAGTGCCTTATCCATTAGGCCACTGGGGCTTACCAGCTGCGCTCCATCAGAGCCTTTGCTCCACTGGTATCAAAGGAATGTTTTAAATGTCGGGATAGCCGGACAAAGCCACTGTGTTGAATTTTCGGGTCTCGGGCCCTGAGCTGGCAGAAAGCACTCCAGACTGACTGTGGCAGGTGAGCATGGCTATATTTCCTGATTTGAAATGTTTCCATGTCAGAAGATTGTTTGAAGAGGTGTTTGCATTTTACACGACAGTGTAAAGTGACGGGAAGATCAAGACTAAGTCAAGTGAACGTGTATATAAACGTGGAAGTGGCTACAGGTTCCCCACTCCGAAGCCCCCTCCACTCGCCGTTGTCAGCGCTGGCCCAGACTCTGAGGGAAATGGCGCGCGTCAACGCGCAGGAGAGGCATCTAAAAACTCGGCCTAGCAGAGGATGGTTTCGATCGATCCATCGACCTCTGGGTTATGGGCCCAGCACGCTTCCGCTGCGCCACTCTGCTCCGCCTCACCCCAGATGGGACTCGAACCCACAATCCCTGGCTTAGGAGGCCAGTGCCTTATCCATTAGGCCACTGGGGCTTACCAGCTGCCCTCCATCAGAGCCTTTGCTCCACTGGTATCAAAGGAATGTTTTAAATGTCGGGATAGCCGGACAAAGCCACTGTGTTGAATTTTCGGGTCTCGGGCCCTGAGCTGGCAGAAAGCACTCCAGACTGACTGTGGCAGGTGAGCATGGCTATATTTCCTGATTTGAAATGTTTCCATGTCAGAAGATTGTTTGAAGAGGTGTTTGCATTTTACACGACAGTGTAAAGTGACGGGAAGATCAAGACTAAGTCAAGTGAACGTGTATATAAACGTGGAAGTGGCTACAGGTTCCCCACTCCGAAGCCCCCTCCACTCGCCGTTGTCAGTGCTGGCCCAGACTCTGAGGGAAATGGCGCGCGTCAACGCGCAGGAGAGGCATCTAAAAACTCGGCCTAGCAGAGGTTGGTTTCGATCCATCGACCTCTGGGTTATGGGCCCAGCACGCTTCCGCTGCGCCACTCTACTCTGCCTCAGTTCTGATTGCTTGCTCATTTCCATTAGCTCCAGTGCTCTCCTTGCAGTTTGATTGGATTGCAAGGCAGATTTGAGAAAATGCAGATGAGATGATCAGGACAAGTCAAAGGAGGTGCGTAGTCGGATACGGAAATGGCTGCACGTTCCCCAGTGAAAGCCTGCCGGTCGTAGTTTTCATTCCCGTGTCAGGCTGTGGGTTGTGATAGGCAAAATGTGTGCGGCTCTACTATCGTGGCACCTAAAGGGTTAGCCTAGCAGAGGATGGTTTCGATCCATCGACCTCTGGGTTATGGGCCCAGCACGCTTCCGCTGCGCCACTCTGCTCCGCCTCACCCCAGATGGGACTCGAACCCACAATCCCTGGCTTAGGAGGCCAGTGCCTTATCCATTAGGCCACTGGGGCTTACCAGCTGCGCTCCATCAGAGCCTTTGCTCCACTGGTATCAAAGGAATGTTTTAAATGTCGGGATAGCCGGACAAAGCCACTGTGTTGAATTTTCGGGTCTCGGGCCCTGAGCTGGCAGAAAGCACTCAAGACTGACTGTGGCAGGTGAGCATGGCTATATTTCCTGATTTGAAATGTTTCCATGTCAGAAGATTGTTTGAAGAGGTGTTTGCATTTTACACGACAGTGTAAAGTGACGGGAAGATCAAGACTAAGTCAAGTGAACGTGTATATAAACGTGGAAGTGGCTACAGGTTCCCCACTCCGAAGCCCCCTCCACTCGCCGTTGTCAGCGCTGGCCCAGACTCTGAGGGAAATGGCGCGCGTCAACGCGCAGGAGAGGCATCTAAAAACTCGGCCTAGCAGAGGATGGTTTCGATCCATCGACCTCTGGGTTATGGGCCCAGCACGCTTCCGCTGCGCCACTCTGCTCCGCCTCACCCCAGATGGGACTCGAACCCACAATCCCTGGCTTAGGAGGCCAGTGCCTTATCCATTAGGCCACTGGGGCTTACCAGCTGCGCTCCATCAGAGCCTTTGCTCCACTGGTATCAAAGGAATGTTTTAAATGTCGGGATAGCCGGACAAAGCCACTGTGTTGAATTTTCGGGTCTCGGGCCCTGAGCTGGCAGAAAGCACTCCAGACTGACTGTGGCAGGTGAGCATGGCTATATTTCCTGATTTGAAATGTTTCCATGTCAGAAGATTGTTTGAAGAGGTGTTTGCATTTTACACGACAGTGTAAAGTGACGGGAAGATCAAGACTAAGTCAAGTGAACGTGTATATAAACGTGGAAGTGGCTACAGGTTCCCCACTCCGAAGCCCCCTCCACTCGCCGTTGTCAGCGCTGGCCCAGACTCTGAGGGAAATGGCGCGCGTCAACGCGCAGGAGAGGCATCTAAAAACTCGGCCTAGCAGAGGATGGTTTCGATCCATCGACCTCTGGGTTATGGGCCCAGCACGCTTCCGCTGCGCCACTCTGCTCCGCCTCACCCCAGATGGGACTCGAACCCACAATCCCTGGCTTAGGAGGCCAGTGCCTTATCCATTAGGCCACTGGGGCTTACCAGCTGCGCTCCATCAGAGCCTTTGCTCCACTGGTATCAAAGGAATGTTTTAAATGTCGGGATAGCTGGACAAAGCCACTGTGTTGAATTTTCGGGTCTCGGGCCCTGAGCTGGCAGAAAGCACTCCAGACTGACTGTGGCAGGTGAGCATGGCTATATTTCCTGATTTGAAATGTTTCCATGTCAGAAGATTGTTTGAAGAGGTGTTTGCATTTTACACGACAGTGTAAAGTGACGGGAAGATCAAGACTAAGTCAAGTGAACGTGTATATAAACGTGGAAGTGGCTACAGGTTCCCCACTCCGAAGCCCCCTCCACTCGCCGTTGTCAGCGCTGGCCCAGACTCTGAGGGAAATGGCGCGCGTCAACGCGCAGGAGAGGCATCTAAAAACTCGGCCTAGCAGAGGATGGTTTCGATCCATCGACCTCTGGGTTATGGGCCCAGCACGCTTCCGCTGCGCCACTCTGCTCTGCCTCACTTCTGATTGCCTGCTCATTTCCATTAGCTCCAGTGCTCTCCTTGCAGTTTGATTGGATTGCAAGGCAGATTTGAGAAAATGCAGATGAGATGATCAGGACAAGTCAAAGGAGGTGCGTAGTCGGATACGGAAATGGCTGCACGTTCCCCAGTGAAAGCCTGCCGGTCGTAGTTTTCATTCCCGTGTCAGGCTGTGGGTTGTGAAAGGCAAAATGTGTGCGGCTCTACTATCGTGGCACCTAAAGGGTTTGCCTAGCAGAGGATGGTTTCGATCCATCGACCTCTGGGTTATGGGCCCAGCACGCTTCCGCTGCGCCACTCTGCTCCGCCTCACCCCAGATGGGACTCGAACCCACAATTCCTGGCTTATGAGGCCAGTGCCTTATGCATTAGGCCACTGGGGCTTACCAGCTGTGCTCCATCAGAGCCTTTGCTCCACTGGTATCAAAGGAATCTTTTAAATGTCGGGATAGCCGGACAAAGCCACTGTGTTGAATTTTCGGGTCTCGGGCCCTGAGCTGGCAGAAAGCACTCCAGACTGACTGTGGCAGGTGAGCATGGCTATATTTCCTGATTTGAAATGTTTCCATGTCAGAAGATTGTTTGAAGAGGTGTTTGCATTTTACACGACAGTGTAAAGTGACGGGAAGATCAAGACTAAGTCAAGTGAACGTGTATATAAACGTGGAAGTGGCTACAGGTTCCCCACTCCGAAGCCCCCTCCACTCGCCGTTGTCAGCGCTGGCCCAGACTCTGAGGGAAATGGCGCGCGTCAACGCGCAGGAGAGGCCTCTAAAAACTCGGCCTAGCAGAGGATGGTTTCGATCGATCCATCGACCTCTGGGTTATGGGCCCAGCACGCTTCCGCTGCGCCACTCTGCTCCGCCTCACCCCAGATGGGACTCGAACCCACAATCCCTGGCTTAGGAGGCCAGTGCCTTATCCATTAGGCCACTGGGGCTTACCAGCTGCGCTCCATCAGAGCCTTTGCTCCACTGGTATCAAAGGAATGTTTTAAATGTCGGGGTAGCCGGACAAAGCCACTGTGTTGAATTTTCGGGTCTCGGGCCCTGAGCTGGCAGAAAGCACTCCAGACTGACTGTGGCAGGTGAGCATGGCTATATTTCCTGATTTGAAATGTTTCCATGTCAGAAGATTGTTTGAAGAGGTGTTTGCATTTTACACGACAGTGTAAAGTGACGGGAAGATCAAGACTAAGTCAAGTGAACGTGTATATAAACGTGGAAGTGGCTACAGGTTCCCCACTCCGAAGCCCCCTCCACTCGCCGTTGTCAGCGCTGGCCCAGACTCTGAGGGAAATGGCGCGCGTCAACGCGCAGGAGAGGCATCTAAAAACTCGGCCTAGCAGAGGTTGGTTTCGATCCATCGACCTCTGGGTTATGGGCCCAGCACGCTTCCGCTGCGCCACTCTACTCTGCCTCAGTTCTGATTGCTTGCTCATTTCCATTAGCTCCAGTGCTCTCCTTGCAGTTTGATTGGATTGCAAGGCAGATTTGAGAAAATGCAGATGAGATGATCAGGACAAGTCAAAGGAGGTGCGTAGTCGGATACGGAAATGGCTGCACGTTCCCCAGTGAAAGCCTGCCGGTCGTAGTTTTCATTCCCGTGTCAGGCTGTGGGTTGTGATAGGCAAAATGTGTGCGGCTCTACTATCGTGGCACCTAAAGGGTTAGCCTAGCAGAGGATGGTTTCGATCCATCGACCTCTGGGTTATGGGCCCAGCACGCTTCCGCTGCGCCACTCTGCTCCGCCTCACCCCAGATGGGACTCGAACCCACAATCCCTGGCTTAGGAGGCCAGTGCCTTATCCATTAGGCCACTGGGGCTTACCAGCTGCGCTCCATCAGAGCCTTTGCTCCACTGGTATCAAAGGAATGTTTTAAATGTCGGGGTAGCCGGACAAAGCCACTGTGTTGAATTTTCGGGTCTCGGGCCCTGAGCTGGCAGAAAGCACTCCAGACTGACTGTGGCAGGTGAGCATGGCTATATTTCCTGATTTGAAATGTTTCCATGTCAGAAGATTGTTTGAAGAGGTGTTTGCATTTTACACGACAGTGTAAAGTGACGGGAAGATCAAGACTAAGTCAAGTGAACGTGTATATAAACGTGGAAGTGGCTACAGGTTCCCCACTCCGAAGCCCCCTCCACTCGCCGTTGTCAGCGCTGGCCCAGACTCTGAGGGAAATGGCGCGCGTCAACGCGCAGGAGAGGCATCTAAAAACTCGGCCTAGCAGAGGATGGTTTCGATCCATCGACCTCTGGGTTATGGGCCCAGCACGCTTCCGCTGCGCCACTCTGCTCCGCCTCACCCCAGATGGGACTCGAACCCACAATCCCTGGCTTAGGAGGCCAGTGCCTTATCCATTAGGCCACTGGGGCTTACCAGCTGCGCTCCATCAGAGCCTTTGCTCCACTGGTATCAAAGGAATGTTTTAAATGTCGGGATAGCCGGACAAAGCCACTGTGTTGAATTTTCGGGTCTCGGGCCCTGAGCTGGCAGAAAGCACTCCAGACTGACTGTGGCAGGTGAGCATGGCTATATTTCCTGATTTGAAATGTTTCCATGTCAGAAGATTGTTTGAAGAGGTGTTTGCATTTTACACGACAGTGTAAAGTGACGGGAAGATCAAGACTAAGTCAAGTGAACGTGTATATAAACGTGGAAGTGGCTACAGGTTCCCCACTCCGAAGCCCCCTCCACTCGCCGTTGTCAGCGCTGGCCCAGACTCTGAGGGAAATGGCGCGCGTCAACGCGCAGGAGAGGCATCTAAAAACTCGGCCTAGCAGAGGATGGTTTCGATCCATCGACCTCTGGGTTATGGGCCCAGCACGCTTCCGCTGCGCCACTCTGCTCCGCCTCACCCCAGATGGGACTCGAACCCACAATCCCTGGCTTAGGAGGCCAGTGCCTTATCCATTAGGCCACTGGGGCTTACCAGCTGCGCTCCATCAGAGCCTTTGCTCCACTGGTATCAAAGGAATGTTTTAAATGTCGGGATAGCCGGACAAAGCCACTGTGTTGAATTTTCGGGTCTCGGGCCCTGAGCTGGCAGAAAGCACTCCAGACTGACTGTGGCAGGTGAGCATGGCTATATTTCCTGATTTGAAATGTTTCCATGTCAGAAGATTGTTTGAAGAGGTGTTTGCATTTTACACGACAGTGTAAAGTGACGGGAAGATCAAGACTAAGTCAAGTGAACGTGTATATAAACGTGGAAGTGGCTACAGGTTCCCCACTCCGAAGCCCCCTCCACTCGCCGTTGTCAGTGCTGGCCCAGACTCTGAGGGAAATGGCGCGCGTCAACGCGCAGGAGAGGCATCTAAAAACTGGGCCTAGCAGAGGATGGTTTCGATCCATCGACCTCTGGGTTATGGGCCCAGCACGCTTCCGCTGCGCCACTCTGCTCTGCCTCAGTTCTGATTGCCCGCTCATTTCCATTAGCTCCAGTGCTCTCCTTGCAGTTTGATTGGATTGCAAGGCAGATTTGAGAAAATGCAGATGAGATGATCAGGACAAGTCAAAGGAGGTGCGTAGTCGGATACGGAAATGGCTGCACGTTCCCCAGTGAAAGCCTGCCGGTCGTAGTTTTCATTCCCGTGTCAGGCTGTGGGTTGTGATAGGCAAAATGTGTGCGGCTCTACTATCGTGGCACCTAAAGGGTTAGCCTAGCAGAGGATGGTTTCGATCCATCGACCTCTGGGTTATGGGCCCAGCACGCTTCCGCTGCGCCACTCTGCTCCGCCTCACCCCAGATGGGACTCGAACCCACAATCCCTGGCTTAGGAGGCCAGTGCCTTATCCATTAGGCCACTGGGGCTTACCAGCTGCGCTCCATCAGAGCCTTTGCTCCACTGGTATCAAAGGAATGTTTTAAATGTCGGGATAGCCGGACAAAGCCACTGTGTTGAATTTTCGGGTCTCGGGCCCTGAGCTGGCAGAAAGCACTCCAGACTGACTGTGGCAGGTGAGCATGGCTATATTTCCTGATTTGAAATGTTTCCATGTCAGAAGATTGTTTGAAGAGGTGTTTGCATTTTACACGACAGTGTAAAGTGACGGGAAGATCAAGACTAAGTCAAGTGAACGTGTATATAAACGTGGAAGTGGCTACAGGTTCCCCACTCCGAAGCCCCCTCCACTCGCCGTTGTCAGCGCTGGCCCAGACTCTGAGGGAAATGGCGCGCGTCAACGCGCAGGAGAGGCATCTAAAAACTCGGCCTAGCAGAGGTTGGTTTCGATCCATCGACCTCTGGGTTATGGGCCCAGCACGCTTCCGCTGCGCCACTCTACTCTGCCTCAGTTCTGATTGCTTGCTCATTTCCATTAGCTCCAGTGCTCTCCTTGCAGTTTGATTGGATTGCAAGGCAGATTTGAGAAAATGCAGATGAGATGATCAGGACAAGTCAAAGGAGGTGCGTAGTCGGATACGGAAATGGCTGCACGTTCCCCAGTGAAAGCCTGCCGGTCGTAGTTTTCATTCCCGTGTCAGGCTGTGGGTTGTGATAGGCAAAATGTGTGCGGCTCTACTATCGTGGCACCTAAAGGGTTAGCCTAGCAGAGGATGGTTTCGATCCATCGACCTCTGGGTTATGGGCCCAGCACGCTTCCGCTGCGCCACTCTGCTCCGCCTCACCCCAGATGGGACTCGAACCCACAATCCCTGGCTTAGGAGGCCAGTGCCTTATCCATTAGGCCACTGGGGCTTACCAGCTGCGCTCCATCAGAGCCTTTGCTCCACTGGTATCAAAGGAATGTTTTAAATGTCGGGGTAGCCGGACAAAGCCACTGTGTTGAATTTTCGGGTCTCGGGCCCTGAGCTGGCAGAAAGCACTCCAGACTGACTGTGGCAGGTGAGCATGGCTATATTTCCTGATTTGAAATGTTTCCATGTCAGAAGATTGTTTGAAGAGGTGTTTGCATTTTACACGACAGTGTAAAGTGACGGGAAGATCAAGACTAAGTCAAGTGAACGTGTATATAAACGTGGAAGTGGCTACAGGTTCCCCACTCCGAAGCCCCCTCCACTCGCCGTTGTCAGCGCTGGCCCAGACTCTGAGGGAAATGGCGCGCGTCAACGCGCAGGAGAGGCATCTAAAAACTCGGCCTAGCAGAGGATGGTTTCGATCCATCGACCTCTGGGTTATGGGCCCAGCACGCTTCCGCTGCGCCACTCTGCTCCGCCTCACCCCAGATGGGACTCGAACCCACAATCCCTGGCTTAGGAGGCCAGTGCCTTATCCATTAGGCCACTGGGGCTTACCAGCTGCGCTCCATCAGAGCCTTTGCTCCACTGGTATCAAAGGAATGTTTTAAATGTCGGGATAGCCGGACAAAGCCACTGTGTTGAATTTTCGGGTCTCGGGCCCTGAGCTGGCAGAAAGCACTCCAGACTGACTGTGGCAGGTGAGCATGGCTATATTTCCTGATTTGAAATGTTTCCATGTCAGAAGATTGTTTGAAGAGGTGTTTGCATTTTACACGACAGTGTAAAGTGACGGGAAGATCAAGACTAAGTCAAGTGAACGTGTATATAAACGTGGAAGTGGCTACAGGTTCCCCACTCCGAAGCCCCCTCCACTCGCCGTTGTCAGCGCTGGCCCAGACTCTGAGGGAAATGGCGCGCGTCAACGCGCAGGAGAGGCATCTAAAAACTCGGCCTAGCAGAGGATGGTTTCGATCCATCGACCTCTGGGTTATGGGCCCAGCACGCTTCCGCTGCGCCACTCTGCTCCGCCTCACCCCAGATGGGACTCGAACCCACAATCCCTGGCTTAGGAGGCCAGTGCCTTATCCATTAGGCCACTGGGGCTTACCAGCTGCGCTCCATCAGAGCCTTTGCTCCACTGGTATCAAAGGAATGTTTTAAATGTCGGGATAGCTGGACAAAGCCACTGTGTTGAATTTTCGGGTCTCGGGCCCTGAGCTGGCAGAAAGCACTCCAGACTGACTGTGGCAGGTGAGCATGGCTATATTTCCTGATTTGAAATGTTTCCATGTCAGAAGATTGTTTGAAGAGGTGTTTGCATTTTACACGACAGTGTAAAGTGACGGGAAGATCAAGACTAAGTCAAGTGAACGTGTATATAAACGTGGAAGTGGCTACAGGTTCCCCACTCCGAAGCCCCCTCCACTCGCCGTTGTCAGCGCTGGCCCAGACTCTGAGGGAAATGGCGCGCGTCAACGCGCAGGAGAGGCATCTAAAAACTCGGCCTAGCAGAGGATGGTTTCGATCCATCGACCTCTGGGTTATGGGCCCAGCACGCTTCCGCTGCGCCACTCTGCTCCGCCTCACCCCAGATGGGACTCGAACCCACAATCCCTGGCTTAGGAGGCCAGTGCCTTATCCATTAGGCCACTGGGGCTTACCAGCTGCGCTCCATCAGAGCCTTTGCTCCACTGGTATCAAAGGAATGTTTTAAATGTCGGGATAGCCGGACAAAGCCACTGTGTTGAATTTTCGGGTCTCGGGCCCTGAGCTGGCAGAAAGCACTCCAGACTGACTGTGGCAGGTGAGCATGGCTATATTTCCTGATTTGAAATGTTTCCATGTCAGAAGATTGTTTGAAGAGGTGTTTGCATTTTACACGACAGTGTAAAGTGACGGGAAGATCAAGACTAAGTCAAGTGAACGTGTATATAAACGTGGAAGTGGCTACAGGTTCCCCACTCCGAAGCCCCCTCCACTCGCCGTTGTCAGTGCTGGCCCAGACTCTGAGGGAAATGGCGCGCGTCAACGCGCAGGAGAGGCATCTAAAAACTGGGCCTAGCAGAGGATGGTTTCGATCCATCGACCTCTGGGTTATGGGCCCAGCACGCTTCCGCTGCGCCACTCTGCTCTGCCTCAGTTCTGATTGCCCGCTCATTTCCATTAGCTCCAGTGCTCTCCTTGCAGTTTGATTGGATTGCAAGGCAGATTTGAGAAAATGCAGATGAGATGATCAGGACAAGTCAAAGGAGGTGCGTAGTCGGATACGGAAATGGCTGCACGTTCCCCAGTGAAAGCCTGCCGGTCGTAGTTTTCATTCCCGTGTCAGGCTGTGGGTTGTGAAAGGCAAAATGTGTGCGGCTCTACTATCGTGGCACCTAAAGGGTTAGCCTAGCAGAGGATGGTTTCGATCCATCGACCTCTGGGTTATGGGCCCAGCACGCTTCCGCTGCGCCACTCTGCTCCGCCTCACCCCAGATGGGACTCGAACCCACAATCCCTGGCTTAGGAGGCCAGTGCCTTATCCATTAGGCCACTGGGGCTTACCAGCTGCGCTCCATCAGAGCCTTTGCTCCACTGGTATCAAAGGAATGTTTTAAATGTCGGGATAGCCGGACAAAGCCACTGTGTTGAATTTTCGGGTCTCGGGCCCTGAGCTGGCAGAAAGCACTCCAGACTGACTGTGGCAGGTGAGCATGGCTATATTTCCTGATTTGAAATGTTTCCATGTCAGAAGATTGTTTGAAGAGGTGTTTGCATTTTACACGACAGTGTAAAGTGACGGGAAGATCAAGACTAAGTCAAGTGAACGTGTATATAAACGTGGAAGTGGCTACAGGTTCCCCACTCCGAAGCCCCCTCCACTCGCCGTTGTCAGCGCTGGCCCAGACTCTGAGGGAAATGGCGCGCGTCAACGCGCAGGAGAGGCATCTAAAAACTCGGCCTAGCAGAGGATGGTTTCGATCCATCGACCTCTGGGTTATGGGCCCAGCACGCTTCCGCTGCGCCACTCTGCTCCGCCTCACCCCAGATGGGACTCGAACCCACAATCCCTGGCTTAGGAGGCCAGTGCCTTATCCATTAGGCCACTGGGGCTTACCAGCTGCGCTCCATCAGAGCCTTTGCTCCACTGGTATCAAAGGAATGTTTTAAATGTCGGGATAGCCGGACAAAGCCACTGTGTTGAATTTTCGGGTCTCGGGCCCTGAGCTGGCAGAAAGCACTCCAGACTGACTGTGGCAGGTGAGCATGGCTATATTTCCTGATTTGAAATGTTTCCATGTCAGAAGATTGTTTGAAGAGGTGTTTGCATTTTACACGACAGTGTAAAGTGACGGGAAGATCAAGACTAAGTCAAGTGAACGTGTATATAAACGTGGAAGTGGCTACAGGTTCCCCACTCCGAAGCCCCCTCCACTCGCCGTTGTCAGTGCTGGCCCAGACTCTGAGGGAAATGGCGCGCGTCAACGCGCAGGAGAGGCATCTAAAAACTGGGCCTAGCAGAGGATGGTTTCGATCCATCGACCTCTGGGTTATGGGCCCAGCACGCTTCCGCTGCGCCACTCTGCTCTGCCTCAGTTCTGATTGCCCGCTCATTTCCATTAGCTCCAGTGCTCTCCTTGCAGTTTGATTGGATTGCAAGGCAGATTTGAGAAAATGCAGATGAGATGATCAGGACAAGTCAAAGGAGGTGCGTAGTCGGATACGGAAATGGCTGCACGTTCCCCAGTGAAAGCCTGCCGGTCGTAGTTTTCATTCCCGTGTCAGGCTGTGGGTTGTGATAGGCAAAATGTGTGCGGCTCTACTATCGTGGCACCTAAAGGGTTAGCCTAGCAGAGGATGGTTTCGATCCATCGACCTCTGGGTTATGGGCCCAGCACGCTTCCGCTGCGCCACTCTGCTCCGCCTCACCCCAGATGGGACTCGAACCCACAATCCCTGGCTTAGGAGGCCAGTGCCTTATCCATTAGGCCACTGGGGCTTACCAGCTGCGCTCCATCAGAGCCTTTGCTCCACTGGTATCAAAGGAATGTTTTAAATGTCGGGATAGCCGGACAAAGCCACTGTGTTGAATTTTCGGGTCTCGGGCCCTGAGCTGGCAGAAAGCACTCCAGACTGACTGTGGCAGGTGAGCATGGCTATATTTCCTGATTTGAAATGTTTCCATGTCAGAAGATTGTTTGAAGAGGTGTTTGCATTTTACACGACAGTGTAAAGTGACGGGAAGATCAAGACTAAGTCAAGTGAACGTGTATATAAACGTGGAAGTGGCTACAGGTTCCCCACTTCGAAGCCCCCTCCACTCGCCGTTGTCAGCGCTGGCCCAGACTCTGAGGGAAATGGCGCGCGTCAACGCGCAGGAGAGGCATCTAAAAACTGGGCCTAGCAGAGGATGGTTTCAATCCATCGACCTCTGGGTTATGGGCCCAGCACGCTTCCGCTGCGCCACTCTGCTCTGCCTCAGTTCTGATTGCCTGCTCATTTCCATTAGCTCCAGTGCTCTCCTTGCAGTTTGATTGGATTGCAAGGCAGATTTGAGAAAATGCAGATGAGATGATCAGGACAAGTCAAAGGAGGTGCGTAGTCGGATACGGAAATGGCTGCACGTTCCCCAGTGAAAGCCTGCCGGTCGTAGTTTTCATTCCCGTGTCAGGCTGTGGGTCGAGAAAGGCTAAATGTGTGCGGCTCTACTATCGTGGCACCTAAAGGGTTAGCCTAGCAGAGGATGGTTTCGATCCATCGACCTCTGGGTTATGGGCCCAGCACGCTTCCGCTGCGCCACTCTGCTCCGCCTCACCCCAGATGGGACTCGAACCCACAATCCCTGGCTTAGGAGGCCAGTGCCTTATCCATTAGGCCACTGGGGCTTACCAGCTGCCCTCCATCAGAGCCTTTGCTCCACTGGTATCAAAGGAATGTTTTAAATGTCGGGATAGCCGGACAAAGCCACTGTGTTGAATTTTCGGGTCTCGGGCCCTGAGCTGGCAGAAAGCACTCCAGACTGACTGTGGCAGGTGAGCATGGCTATATTTCCTGATTTGAAATGTTTCCATGTCAGAAGATTGTTTGAAGAGGTGTTTGCATTTTACACGACAGTGTAAAGTGACGGGAAGATCGATCAAGACTAAGTCAAGTCAACGTGTATATAAACGTGGAAGTGGCTACAGGTTCCCCACTCCGAAGCCCCCTCCACTCGCCGTTGTCAGCGCTGGCCCAGACTCTGAGGGAAATGGCGCGCGTCAACGCGCAGGAGAGGCATCTAAAAACTGGGCCTAGCAGAGGATGGTTTCGATCCATCGACCTCTGGGTTATGGGCCCAGCACGCTTCCGCTGCGCCACTCTGCTCTGCCTCAGTTCTGATTGCCTGCTCATTTCCATTAGCTCCAGTGCTCTCCTTGCAGTTTGATTGGATTGCAAGGCAGATTTGAGAAAATGCAGATGAGATGATCAGGACAAGTCAAAGGAGGTGCGTAGTCGGATACGGAAATGGCTGCACGTTCCCCAGTGAAAGCCTGCCGGTCGTAGTTTTCATTCCCGTGTCAGGCTGTGGGTCGAGAAAGGCTAAATGTGTGCGGCTCTACTATCGTGGCACGTAAAGGGTTAGCCTAGCAGAGGATGGTTTCGATCCATCGACCTCTGGGTTATGGGCCCAGCACGCTTCCGCTGCGCCACTCTGCTCCGCCTCACCCCAGATCGGACTCGAACCCACAATCCCTGGCTTAGGAGGCCAGTGCCTTATCCATTAGGCCACTGGGGCTTACCAGCTGCGCTCCATCAGAGCCTTTGCTCCACTGGTATCAAAGGAATCTTTTAAATGTCGGGATAACCGGACAAAGCCACTGTGTTGAATTTTCGGGTCTCGGGCCCTGAGCTGGCAGAAAGCACTCCAGACTGACTGTGGCAGGTGAGCATGGCTATATTTCCTGATTTGAAATGTTTCCATGTCAGAAGATTGTTTGAAGAGGTGTTTGCATTTTACACGACAGTGTAAAGTGACGGGAAGATCAAGACTAAGTCAAGTGAACGTGTATATAAACGTGGAAGTGGCTACAGGTTCCCCACTCCGAAGCCCCCTCCACTCGCCGTTGTCAGCGCTGGCCCAGACTCTGAGGGAAATGGCGCGCGTCAACGCGCAGGAGAGGCATCTAAAAACTGGGCCTAGCAGAGGATGGTTTCGATCCATCGACCTCTGGGTTATGGGCCCAGCACGCTTCCGCTGCGCCACTCTGCTCTGCCTCAGTTCTGATTGCCTGCTCATTTCCATTAGCTCCAGTGCTCTCCTTGCAGTTTGATTGGATTGCAAGGCAGATTTGAGAAAATGCAGATGAGATGATCAGGACAAGTCAAAGGAGGTGCGTAGTCGGATACGGAAATGGCTGCACGTTCCCCAGTGAAAGCCTGCCGGTCGTAGTTTTCATTCCCGTGTCAGGCTGTGGGTCGTGAAAGGCTAAATGTGTGCGGCTCTACTATCGTGGCACCTAAAGGGTTAGCCTAGCAGAGGATGGTTTCGATCCATTGACCTCTGGGTTATGGGCCCAGCACGCTTCCGCTGCGCCACTCTGCTCCGCCTCACCCCAGATGGGACTCGAACCCACAATCCCTGGCTTAGGAGGCCAGTGCCTTATCCATTAGGCCACTGGGGCTTTCCAGCTGTGCTCCATCAGAGCCTTTGCTCCACTGGTATCAAAGGAATCTTTTAAATGTCGGGATAGCCGGACAAAGCCACTGTGTTGAATTTTCGGGTCTCGGGCCCTGAGCTGGCAGAAAGCACTCCAGACTGACTGTGGCAGGTGAGCATGGCTATATTTCCTGATTGGAAATGTTTCCATGTCAGAAGATTGTTTGAAGAGGTGTTTGCATTTTACACGACAGTGTAAAGTGACGGGAAGATCAAGACTAAGTCAAGTGAACGTGTATATAAACGTGGAAGTGGCTACAGGTTCCCCACTCCGAAGCCCCCTCCACTCGCCGTTGTCAGCGCTGGCCCAGACTCTGAGGGAAATGACGCGCGTCAACGCGCAGGAGAGGCATCTAAAAACTGGGCCTAGCAGAGGATGGTTTCGATCCATCGACCTCTGGGTTATGGGCCCAGCACGCTTCCGCTGCGCCACTCTGCTCTGCCTCAGTTCTGATTGCCTGCTCATTTCCATTAGCTCCAGTGCACTCCTTGCAGTTTGATTGGATTGCAAGGCAGATTTGAGAAAATGCAGATGAGATGATCAGGACGAGTCAAAGGAGGTGCGTAGTCGGATACGGATATGGCTGCACGTTCCCCAGTGAAAGCCTGCCGGTCGTAGTTTTCATTCCCGTGTCAGGCTGTGGGTCGAGAAAGGCTAAATGTGTGCGGCTCTACTATCGTGGCACCTAAAGGGTTAGCCTAGCAGAGGATGGTTTCGATCGATCCATCGACCTCTGGGTTATGGGCCCAGCACGCTTCCGCTGCGCCACTCTGCTCCGCCTCACCCCAGATCGGACTCGAACCCACAATCCCTGGCTTAGGAGGCCAGTGCCTTATCCATTAGGCCACTGGGGCTTACCAGCTGCGCTCCATCAGAGCCTTTGCTCCACTGGTATCAAAGGAATGTTTTAAATGTCGGGATAGCCGGACAAAGCCACTGTGTTGAATTTTCGGGTCTCGGGCCCTGAGCTGGCAGAAAGCACTCCAGACTGACTGTGGCAGGTGAGCATGGCTATATTTCCTGATTTGAAATGTTTCCATGTCAGAAGATTGTTTGAAGAGGTGTTTGCATTTTACACGACAGTGTAAAGTGACGGGAAGATCAAGACTAAGTCAAGTGAACGTGTATATAAACGTGGAAGTGGCTACAGGTTCCCCACTCCGAAGCCCCCTCCACTCGCCGTTGTCAGCGCTGGCCCAGACTCTGAGGGAAATGGCGCGCGTCAACGCGCAGGAGAGGCATCTAAAAACTGGGCCTAGCAGAGGATGGTTTCGATCCATCGACCTCTGGGTTATGGGCCCAGCACGCTTCCGCTGCGCCACTCTGCTCTGCCTCAGTTCTGATTGCCTGCTCATTTCCATTAGCTCCAGTGCTCTCCTTGCAGTTTGATTGGATTGCAAGGCAGATTTGAGAAAATGCAGATGAGATGATCAGGACAAGTCAAAGGAGGTGCGTAGTCGGATACGGAAATGGCTGCACGTTCCCCAGTGAAAGCCTGCCGGTCGTAGTTTTCATTCCCGTGTCAGGCTGTGGGTCGAGAAAGGCTAAATGTGTGCGGCTCTACTATCGTGGCACGTAAAGGGTTAGCCTAGCAGAGGATGGTTTCGATCCATCGACCTCTGGGTTATGGGCCCAGCACGCTTCCGCTGCGCCACTCTGCTCCGCCTCACCCCAGATCGGACTCGAACCCACAATCCCTGGCTTAGGAGGCCAGTGCCTTATCCATTAGGCCACTGGGGCTTACCAGCTGCGCTCCATCAGAGCCTTTGCTCCACTGGTATCAAAGGAATCTTTTAAATGTCGGGATAACCGGACAAAGCCACTGTGTTGAATTTTCGGGTCTCGGGCCCTGAGCTGGCAGAAAGCACTCCAGACTGACTGTGGCAGGTGAGCATGGCTATATTTCCTGATTTGAAATGTTTCCATGTCAGAAGATTGTTTGAAGAGGTGTTTGCATTTTACACGACAGTGTAAAGTGACGGGAAGATCAAGACTAAGTCAAGTGAACGTGTATATAAACGTGGAAGTGGCTACAGGTTCCCCACTCCGAAGCCCCCTCCACTCGCCGTTGTCAGCGCTGGCCCAGACTCTGAGGGAAATGGCGCGCGTCAACGCGCAGGAGAGGCATCTAAAAACTGGGCCTAGCAGAGGATGGTTTCGATCCATCGACCTCTGGGTTATGGGCCCAGCACGCTTCCGCTGCGCCACTCTACTCTGCCTCAGTTCTGATTGCCTGCTCATTTCCATTAGCTCCAGTGCTCTCCTTGCAGTTTGATTGGATTGCAAGGCAGATTTGAGAAAATGCAGATGAGATGATCAGGACAAGTCAAAGGAGGTGCGTAGTCGGATACGGAAATGGCTGCACGTTCCCCAGTGAAAGCCTGCCGGTCGTAGTTTTCATTCCCGTGTCAGGCTGTGGGTCGTGAAAGGCTAAATGTGTGCGGCTCTACTATCGTGGCACCTAAAGGGTTTGCCTAGCAGAGGATGGTTTCGATCGATCCATCGACCTCTGGGTTATGGGCCCAGCACGCTTCCGCTGCGCCACTCTGCTCTGCCTCAGTTCTGATTGCCTGCTCATTTCCATTAGCTCCAGTGCTCTCCTTGCAGTTTGATTGGATTGCAAGGCAGATTTGAGAAAATGCAGATGAGATGATCAGGACAAGTCAAAGGAGGTGCGTAGTCGGATACGGAAATGGCTGCACGTTCCCCAGTGAAAGCCTGCCGGTCGTAGTTTTCATTCCCGTGTCAGGCTGTGGGTCGAGAAAGGCTAAATGTGTGCGGCTCTACTATCGTGGCACGTAAAGGGTTAGCCTAGCAGAGGATGGTTTCGATCCATCGACCTCTGGGTTATGGGCCCAGCACGCTTCCGCTGCGCCACTCTGCTCCGCCTCACCCCAGATCGGACTCGAACCCACAATCCCTGGCTTAGGAGGCCAGTGCCTTATCCATTAGGCCACTGGGGCTTACCAGCTGCGCTCCATCAGAGCCTTTGCTCCACTGGTATCAAAGGAATCTTTTAAATGTCGGGATAACCGGACAAAGCCACTGTGTTGAATTTTCGGGTCTCGGGCCCTGAGCTGGCAGAAAGCACTCCAGACTGACTGTGGCAGGTGAGCATGGCTATATTTCCTGATTTGAAATGTTTCCATGTCAGAAGATTGTTTGAAGAGGTGTTTGCATTTTACACGACAGTGTAAAGTGACGGGAAGATCAAGACTAAGTCAAGTGAACGTGTATATAAACGTGGAAGTGGCTACAGGTTCCCCACTCCGAAGCCCCCTCCACTCGCCGTTGTCAGCGCTGGCCCAGACTCTGAGGGAAATGGCGCGCGTCAACGCGCAGGAGAGGCATCTAAAAACTGGGCCTAGCAGAGGATGGTTTCGATCCATCGACCTCTGGGTTATGGGCCCAGCACGCTTCCGCTGCGCCACTCTGCTCTGCCTCAGTTCTGATTGCCTGCTCATTTCCATTAGCTCCAGTGCTCTCCTTGCAGTTTGATTGGATTGCAAGGCAGATTTGAGAAAATGCAGATGAGATGATCAGGACAAGTCAAAGGAGGTGCGTAGTCGGATACGGAAATGGCTGCACGTTCCCCAGTGAAAGCCTGCCGGTCGTAGTTTTCATTCCCGTGTCAGGCTGTGGGTCGTGAAAGGCTAAATGTGTGCGGCTCTACTATCGTGGCACCTAAAGGGTTAGCCTAGCAGAGGATGGTTTCGATCCATTGACCTCTGGGTTATGGGCCCAGCACGCTTCCGCTGCGCCACTCTGCTCCGCCTCACCCCAGATGGGACTCGAACCCACAATCCCTGGCTTAGGAGGCCAGTGCCTTATCCATTAGGCCACTGGGGCTTTCCAGCTGTGCTCCATCAGAGCCTTTGCTCCACTGGTATCAAAGGAATCTTTTAAATGTCGGGATAGCCGGACAAAGCCACTGTGTTGAATTTTCGGGTCTCGGGCCCTGAGCTGGCAGAAAGCACTCCAGACTGACTGTGGCAGGTGAGCATGGCTATATTTCCTGATTGGAAATGTTTCCATGTCAGAAGATTGTTTGAAGAGGTGTTTGCATTTTACACGACAGTGTAAAGTGACGGGAAGATCAAGACTAAGTCAAGTGAACGTGTATATAAACGTGGAAGTGGCTACAGGTTCCCCACTCCGAAGCCCCCTCCACTCGCCGTTGTCAGCGCTGGCCCAGACTCTGAGGGAAATGGCGCGCGTCAACGCGCAGGAGAGGCATCTAAAAACTGGGCCTAGCAGAGGATGGTTTCGATCCATCGACCTCTGGGTTATGGGCCCAGCACGCTTCCGCTGCGCCACTCTGCTCTGCCTCAGTTCTGATTGCCTGCTCATTTCTATTAGCTCCAGTGCACTCCTTGCAGTTTGATTGGATTGCAAGGCAGATTTGAGAAAATGCAGATGAGATGATCAGGACAAGTCAAAGGAGGTGCGTAGTCGGATACGGAAATGGCTGCACGTTCCCCAGTGAAAGCCTGCCGGTCGTAGTTTTCATTCCCGTGTCAGGCTGTGGGTCGAGAAAGGCTAAATGTGTGCGGCTCTACTATCGTGGCACCTAAAGGGTTAGCCTAGCAGAGGATGGTTTCGATCCATCGACCTCTGGGTTATGGGCCCAGCACGCTTCCGCTGCGCCACTCTGCTCCGCCTCACCCCAGATCGGACTCGAACCCACAATCCCTGGCTTAGGAGGCCAGTGCCTTATCCATTAGGCCACTGGGGCTTACCAGCTGCGCTCCATCAGAGCCTTTGCTCCACTGGTATCAAAGGAATGTTTTAAATGTCGGGATAGCCGGACAAAGCCACTGTGTTGAATTTTCGGGTCTCGGGCCCTGAGCTGGCAGAAAGCACTCCAGACTGACTGTGGCAGGTGAGCATGGCTATATTTCCTGATTTGAAATGTTTCCATGTCAGAAGATTGTTTGAAGAGGTGTTTGCATTTTACACGACAGTGTAAAGTGACGGGAAGATCAAGACTAAGTCAAGTGAACGTGTATATAAACGTGGAAGTGGCTACAGGTTCCCCACTCCGAAGCCCCCTCCACTCGCCGTTGTCAGCGCTGGCCCAGACTCTGAGGGAAATGGCGCGCGTCAACGCGCAGGAGAGGCCTCTAAAAACTCGGCCTAGCAGAGGATGGTTTCGATCCATCGACCTCTGGGTTATGGGCCCAGCACGCTTCCGCTGCGCCACTCTGCTCTGCCTCACTTCTGATTGCCTGCTCATTTCCATTAGCTCCAGTGCTCTCCTTGCAGTTTGATTGGATTGCAAGGCAGATTTGAGAAAATGCAGATGAGATGATCAGGACAAGTCAAAGGAGGTGCGTAGTCGGATACGGAAATGGCTGCACGTTCCCCAGTGAAAGCCTGCCGGTCGTAGTTTTCATTCCCGTGTCAGGCTGTGGGTTGTGAAAGGCAAAATGTGTGCGGCTCTACTATCGTGGCACCTAAAGGGTTTGCCTAGCAGAGGATGGTTTCGATCCATCGACCTCTGGGTTATGGGCCCAGCACGCTTCCGCTGCGCCACTCTGCTCCGCCTCACCCCAGATGGGACTCGAACCCACAATTCCTGGCTTATGAGGCCAGTGCCTTATGCATTAGGCCACTGGGGCTTACCAGCTGTGCTCCATCAGAGCCTTTGCTCCACTGGTATCAAAGGAATCTTTTAAATGTCGGGATAGCCGGACAAAGCCACTGTGTTGAATTTTCGGGTCTCGGGCCCTGAGCTGGCAGAAAGCACTCCAGACTGACTGTGGCAGGTGAGCATGGCTATATTTCCTGATTTGAAATGTTTCCATGTCAGAAGATTGTTTGAAGAGGTGTTTGCATTTTACACGACAGTGTAAAGTGACGGGAAGATCAAGACTAAGTCAAGTGAACGTGTATATAAACGTGGAAGTGGCTACAGGTTCTCCACTCCGAAGCCCCCTCCACTCGCCGTTGTCAGCGCTGGCCCAGACTCTGAGGGAAATGGCGCGCGTCAACGCGCAGGAGAGGCATCTAAAAACTGGGCCTAGCAGAGGATGGTTTCGATCCATCGACCTCTGGGTTATGGGCCCAGCACGCTTCCGCTGCGCCACTCTGCTCTGCTTCACTTCTGATTGCCTGCTCATTTCCATTAGCTCCAGTGCTCTCCTTGCAGTTTGATTGGATTGCAAGGCAGATTTGAGAAAATGCAGATGAGATGATCAGGACAAGTCAAAGGAGGTGCGTTGTCGGATACGGAAATGGCTGCACGTTCCCCAGTGAAAGCCTGCCGGTCGTAGTTTTCATTCCCGTGTCAGGCTGTGGGTTGTGAAAGGCAAAATGTGTGCGGCTCTACTATCGTGGCACCTAAAGGGTTTGCCTAGCAGAGGATGGTTTCGATCCATCGACCTCTGGGTTATGGGCCCAGCACGCTTCCGCTGCGCCACTCTGCTCCGCCTCACCCCAGATGGGACTCGAACCCACAATTCCTGGCTTATGAGGCCAGTGCCTTATGCATTAGGCCACTGGGGCTTACCAGCTGTGCTCCATCAGAGCCTTTGCTCCACTGGTATCAAAGGAATCTTTTAAATGTCGGGATAGCCGGACAAAGCCACTGTGTTGAATTTTCGGGTCTCGGGCCCTGAGCTGGCAGAAAGCACTCCAGACTGACTGTGGCAGGTGAGCATGGCTATATTTCCTGATTTGAAATGTTTCCATGTCAGAAGATTGTTTGAAGAGGTGTTTGCATTTTACACGACAGTGTAAAGTGACGGGAAGATCAAGACTAAGTCAAGTGAACGTGTATATAAACGTGGAAGTGGCTACAGGTTCTCCACTCCGAAGCCCCCTCCACTCGCCGTTGTCAGCGCTGGCCCAGACTCTGAGGGAAATGGCGCGCGTCAACGCGCAGGAGAGGCATCTAAAAACTGGGCCTAGCAGAGGATGGTTTCGATCCATCGACCTCTGGGTTATGGGCCCAGCACGCTTCCGCTGCGCCACTCTGCTCTGCCTCACTTCTGATTGCCTGCTCATTTCCATTAGCTCCAGTGCTCTCCTTGCAGTTTGATTGGATTGCAAGGCAGATTTGAGAAAATGCAGATGAGATGATCAGGACAAGTCAAAGGAGGTGCGTTGTCGGATACGGAAATGGCTGCACGTTCCCCAGTGAAAGCCTGCCGGTCGTAGTTTTCATTCCCGTGTCAGGCTGTGGGTTGTGAAAGGCAAAATGTGTGCGGCTCTACTATCGTGGCACCTAAAGGGTTAGCCTAGCAGAGGATGGTTTCGATCCATCGACCTCTGGGTTATGGGCCCAGCACGCTTCCGCTGCGCCACTCTGCTCCGCCTCACCCCAGATGGGACTCGAACCCACAATCCCTGGCTTAGGAGGCCAGTGCCTTATCCATTAGGCCACTGGGGCTTACCAGCTGCGCTCCATCAGAGCCTTTGCTCCACTGGTATCAAAGGAATCTTTGAAAAGTCGGGATAGCCGGACAAAGCCACTGTGTTGAATTTTCGGGTCTCGGGCCCTGAGCTGGCAGAAAGCACTCCAGACTGACTGTGGCAGGTGAGCATGGCTATATTTCCTGATTTGAAATGTTTCCATGTCAGAAGATTGTTTGAAGAGGTGTTTGCATTTTACACGACAGTGTAAAGTGACGGTAAGATCAAGACTAAGTCAAGTGAACGTGTATATAAACGTGGAAGTGGCTACAGGTTCCCCACTCCGAAGCCCCCTCCACTCGCCGTTGTCAGCGCTGGCCCAGACTCTGAGGGAAATGGCGCGCGTCAACGCGCAGGAGAGGCATCTAAAAACTGGGGCTAGCAGAGGATGGTTTCGATCCATCGACCTCTGGGTTATGGGCCCAGCACGCTTCCGCTGCGCCACTCTGCTCTGCCTCAGTTCTGATTGCCTGCTCATTTCCATTAGCTCCAGTGCTCTCCTTGCAGTTTGATTGGATTGCAAGGCAGATTTGAGAAAATGCAGATGAGATGATCGATCAGGACAAGTCAAAGGAGGTGCGTAGTCGGATACGGAAATGGCTGCACGTTCCCCAGTGAAAGCCTGCCGGTCGTAGTTTTCATTCCCGTGTCAGGCTGTGGGTCGAGAAAGGCTAAATGTGTGCGGCTCTACTATCGTGGCACCTAAAGGGTTTGCCTAGCAGAGGATGGTTTCGATCCATCGACCTCTGGGTTATGGGCCCAGCACGCTTCCGCTGCGCCACTCTGCTCCGCCTCACCCCAGATGGGACTCGAACCCACAATTCCTGGCTTATGAGGCCAGTGCCTTATGCATTAGGCCACTGGGGCTTACCAGCTGTGCTCCATCAGAGCCTTTGCTCCACTGGTATCAAAGGAATCTTTTAAATGTCGGGATAGCCGGACAAAGCCACTGTGTTGAATTTTCGGGTCTCGGGCCCTGAGCTGGCAGAAAGCACTCCAGACTGACTGTGGCAGGTGAGCATGGCTATATTTCCTGATTTGAAATGTTTCCATGTCAGAAGATTGTTTGAAGAGGTGTTTGCATTTTACACGACAGTGTAAAGTGACGGGAAGATCAAGACTAAGTCAAGTGAACGTGTATATAAACGTGGAAGTGGCTACAGGTTCTCCACTCCGAAGCCCCCTCCACTCGCCGTTGTCAGCGCTGGCCCAGACTCTGAGGGAAATGGCGCGCGTCAACGCGCAGGAGAGGCATCTAAAAACTGGGCCTAGCAGAGGATGGTTTCAATCCATCGACCTCTGGGTTATGGGCCCAGCACGCTTCCGCTGCGCCACTCTGCTCTGCCTCAGTTCTGATTGCCTGCTCATTTCCATTAGCTCCAGTGCTCTCCTTGCAGTTTGATTGGATTGCAAGGCAGATTTGAGAAAATGCAGATGAGATGATCAGGACAAGTCAAAGGAGGTGCGTAGTCGGATACGGAAATGGCTGCACGTTCCCCAGTGAAAGCCTGCCGGTCGTAGTTTTCATTCCCGTGTCAGGCTGTGGGTCGAGAAAGGCTAAATGTGTGCGGCTCTACTATCGTGGCACCTAAAGGGTTAGCCTAGCAGAGGATGGTTTCGATCCATCGACCTCTGGGTTATGGGCCCAGCACGCTTCCGCTGCGCCACTCTGCTCCGCCTCACCCCAGATGGGACTCGAACCCACAATCCCTGGCTTAGGAGGCCAGTGCCTTATCCATTAGGCCACTGGGGCTTACCAGCTGCCCTCCATCAGAGCCTTTGCTCCACTGGTATCAAAGGAATGTTTTAAATGTCGGGATAGCCGGACAAAGCCACTGTGTTGAATTTTCGGGTCTCGGGCCCTGAGCTGGCAGAAAGCACTCCAGACTGACTGTGGCAGGTGAGCATGGCTATATTTCCTGATTTGAAATGTTTCCATGTCAGAAGATTGTTTGAAGAGGTGTTTGCATTTTACACGACAGTGTAAAGTGACGGGAAGATCAAGACTAAGTCAAGTGAACGTGTATATAAACGTGGAAGTGGCTACAGGTTCCCCACTCCGAAGCCCCCTCCACTCGCCGTTGTCAGCGCTGGCCCAGACTCTGAGGGAAATGGCGCGCGTCAACGCGCAGGAGAGGCATCTAAAAACTCGGCCTAGCAGAGGATGGTTTCGATCCATCGACCTCTGGGTTATGGGCCCAGCACGCTTCGGCTGCGCCACTCTGCTCTGCCTCAGTTCTGATTGCCTGCTCATTTCCATTAGCTCTAGTGCTCTCCTTGCAGTTTGATTGGATTGCAAGGCAGATTTGAGAAAATGCAGATGAGATGATCAGGACAAGTCAAAGGAGGTGCGTAGTCGGATACGGAAATGGCTGCACGTTCCCCAGTGAAAGCCTGCCGGTCGTAGTTTTCATTCCCGTGTCAGGCTGTGGGTTGTGAAAGGCAAAATGTGTGCGGCTCTACTATCGTGGCTCCTAAAGGGTTAGCCTAGCAGAGGATGGTTTCGATCCATCGACCTCTGGGTTATGGGCCCAGCACGCTTCCGCTGCGCCACTCTGCTCCGCCTCACCCCAGATGGGACTCGAACCCACAATCCCTGGCTTAGGAGGCCAGTGCCTTATCCATTAGGCCACTGGGGCTTACCAGCTGCCCTCCATCAGAGCCTTTGCTCCACTGGTATCAAAGGAATGTTTTAAATGTCGGGATAGCCGGACAAAGCCACTGTGTTGAATTTTCGGGTCTCGGGCCCTGAGCTGGCAGAAAGCACTCCAGACTGACTGTGGCAGGAGAGCATGGCTATATTTCCTGATTGGAAATGTTTCCATGTCAGAAGATTGTTTGAAGAGGTGTTTGCATTTTACACGACAGTGTAAAGTGACGGGAAGATCAAGACTAAGTCAAGTGAACGTGTATATAAACGTGGAAGTGGCTACAGGTTCCCCACTCCGAAGCCCCCTCCACTCGCCGTTGTCAGCGCTGGCCCAGACTCTGAGGGAAATGGCGCGCGTCAACGCGCAGGAGAGGCATCTAAAAACTCGGCCTAGCAGAGGATGGTTTCGATCCATCGACCTCTGGGTTATGGGCCCAGCACGCTTCGGCTGCGCCACTCTGCTCTGCCTCAGTTCTGATTGCCTGCTCATTTCCATTAGCTCTAGTGCTCTCCTTGCAGTTTGATTGGATTGCAAGGCAGATTTGAGAAAATGCAGATGAGATGATCAGGACAAGTCAAAGGAGGTGCGTAGTCGGATACAGAAATGGCTGCACGTTCCCCAGTGAAAGCCTGCCGGTCGTAGTTTTCATTCCCGTGTCAGGCTGTGGGTTGTGAAAGGCAAAATGTGTGCGGCTCTACTATCGTGGCTCCTAAAGGGTTAGCCTAGCAGAGGATGGTTTCGATCCATCGACCTCTGGGTTATGGGCCCAGCACGCTTCCGCTGCGCCACTCTGCTCCGCCTCACCCCAGATGGGACTCGAACCCACAATCCCTGGCTTAGGAGGCCAGTGCCTTATCCATTAGGCCACTGGGGCTTACCAGCTGCCCTCCATCAGAGCCTTTGCTCCACTGGTATCAAAGGAATGTTTTAAATGTCGGGATAGCCGGACAAAGCCACTGTGTTGAATTTTCGGGTCTCGGGCCCTGAGCTGGCAGAAAGCACTCCAGACTGACTGTGGCAGGTGAGCATGGCTATATTTCCTGATTGGAAATGTTTCCATGTCAGAAGATTGTTTGAAGAGGTGTTTGCATTTTACACGACAGTGTAAAGTGACGGGAAGATCAAGACTAAGTCAAGTGAACGTGTATATAAACGTGGAAGTGGCTACAGGTTCCCCACTCCGAAGCCCCCTCCACTCGCCGTTGTCAGCGCTGGCCCAGACTCTGAGGGAAATGGCGCGCGTCAACGCGCAGGAGAGGCATCTAAAAACTGGGCCTAGCAGAGGATGGTTTAGATCCATCGACCTCTGGGTTATGGGCCCAGCACGCTTCCGCTGCGCCACTCTGCTCTGCCTCAGTTCTGATTGCCTGCTCATTTCCATTAGCTCCAGTGCTCTCCTTGCAGTTTGATTGGATTGCAAGGCAGATTTGAGAAAATGCAGATGAGATGATCAGGACAAGTCAAAGGAGGTGCGTAGTCGGATACGGAAATGGCTGCACGTTCCCCAGTGAAAGCCTGCCGGTCGTAGTTTTCATTCCCGTGTCAGGCTGTGGGTCGAGAAAGGCTAAATGTGTGCGGCTCTACTATCGTGGCACCTAAAGGGTTAGCCTAGCAGAGGATGGTTTCGATCCATCGACCTCTGGGTTATGGGCCCAGCACGCTTCCGCTGCGCCACTCTGCTCCGCCTCACCCCAGATGGGACTCGAACCCACAATCCCTGGCTTAGGAGGCCAGTGCCTTATCCATTAGGCCACTGGGGCTTACCAGCTGCGCTCCATCAGAGCCTTTGCTCCACTGGTATCAAAGGAATGTTTTAAATGTCGGGATAGCCGGACAAAGCCACTGTGTTGAATTTTCGGGTCTCGGGCCCTGAGCTGGCAGAAAGCACTCCAGACTGACTGTGGCAGGTGAGCATGGCTATATTTCCTGATTTGAAATGTTTCCATGTCAGAAGATTGTTTGAAGAGGTGTTTGCATTTTACACGACAGTGTAAAGTGACGGGAAGATCAAGACTAAGTCAAGTGAACGTGTATATAAACGTGGAAGTGGCTACAGGTTCCCCACTCCGAAGCCCCCTCCACTCGCCGTTGTCAGCGCTGGCCCAGACTCTGAGGGAAATGGCGCGCGTCAACGCGCAGGAGAGGCCTCTAAAAACTCGGCCTAGCAGAGGATGGTTTCGATCCATCGACCTCTGGGTTATGGGCCCAGCACGCTTCCGCTGCGCCACTCTGCTCTGCCTCACTTCTGATTGCCTGCTCATTTCCATTAGCTCCAGTGCTCTCCTTGCAGTTTGATTGGATTGCAAGGCAGATTTGAGAAAATGCAGATGAGATGATCAGGACAAGTCAAAGGAGGTGCGTAGTCGGATACGGAAATGGCTGCACGTTCCCCAGTGAAAGCCTGCCGGTCGTAGTTTTCATTCCCGTGTCAGGCTGTGGGTTGTGAAAGGCAAAATGTGTGCGGCTCTACTATCGTGGCACCTAAAGGGTTTGCCTAGCAGAGGATGGTTTCGATCCATCGCCCTCTGGGTTATGGGCCCAGCACGCTTCCGCTGCGCCACTCTGCTCCGCCTCACCCCAGATGGGACTCGAACCCACAATTCCTGGCTTATGAGGCCAGTGCCTTATGCATTAGGCCACTGGGGCTTACCAGCTGTGCTCCATCAGAGCCTTTGCTCCACTGGTATCAAAGGAATCTTTTAAATGTCGGGATAGCCGGACAAAGCCACTGTGTTGAATTTTCGGGTCTCGGGCCCTGAGCTGGCAGAAAGCACTCCAGACTGACTGTGGCAGGTGAGCATGGCTATATTTCCTGATTTGAAATGTTTCCATGTCAGAAGATTGTTTGAAGAGGTGTTTGCATTTTACACGACAGTGTAAAGTGACGGGAAGATCAAGACTAAGTCAAGTGAACGTGTATATAAACGTGGAAGTGGCTACAGGTTCTCCACTCCGAAGCCCCCTCCACTCGCCGTTGTCAGCGCTGGCCCAGACTCTGAGGGAAATGGCGCGCGTCAACGCGCAGGAGAGGCATCTAAAAACTGGGCCTAGCAGAGGATGGTTTCGATCCATCGACCTCTGGGTTATGGGCCCAGCACGCTTCCGCTGCGCCACTCTGCTCTGCCTCACTTCTGATTGCCTGCTCATTTCCATTAGCTCCAGTGCTCTCCTTGCAGTTTGATTGGATTGCAAGGCAGATTTGAGAAAATGCAGATGAGATGATCAGGACAAGTCAAAGGAGGTGCGTTGTCGGATACGGAAATGGCTGCACGTTCCCCAGTGAAAGCCTGCCGGTCGTAGTTTTCATTCCCGTGTCAGGCTGTGGGTTGTGAAAGGCAAAATGTGTGCGGCTCTACTATCGTGGCACCTAAAGGGTTAGCCTAGCAGAGGATGGTTTCGATCCATCGACCTCTGGGTTATGGGCCCAGCACGCTTCCGCTGCGCCACTCTGCTCCGCCTCACCCCAGATGGGACTCGAACCCACAATCCCTGGCTTAGGAGGCCAGTGCCTTATCCATTAGGCCACTGGGGCTTACCAGCTGCGCTCCATCAGAGCCTTTGCTCCACTGGTATCAAAGGAATGTTTTAAATGTCGGGATAGCCGGACAAAGCCACTGTGTTGAATTTTCGGGTCTCGGGCCCTGAGCTGGCAGAAAGCACTCCAGACTGACTGTGGCAGGTGAGCATGGCTATATTTCCTGATTTGAAATGTTTCCATGTCAGAAGATTGTTTGAAGAGGTGTTTGCATTTTACACGACAGTGTAAAGTGACGGGAAGATCAAGACTAAGTCAAGTGAACGTGTATATAAACGTGGAAGTGGCTACAGGTTCCCCACTCCGAAGCCCCCTCCACTCGCCGTTGTCAGCGCTGGCCCAGACTCTGAGGGAAATGGCGCGCGTCAACGCGCAGGAGAGGCATCTAAAAACTCGGCCTAGCAGAGGATGGTTTCGATCCATCGACCTCTGGGTTATGGGCCCAGCACGCTTCGGCTGCGCCACTCTGCTCTGCCTCAGTTCTGATTGCCTGCTCATTTCCATTAGCTCTAGTGCTCTCCTTGCAGTTTAATTGGATTGCAAGGCAGATTTGAGAAAATGCAGATGAGATGATCAGGACAAGTCAAAGGAGGTGCGTAGTCGGATACGGAAATGGCTGCACGTTCCCCAGTGAAAGCCTGCCGGTCGTAGTTTTCATTCCCGTGTCAGGCTGTGGGTTGTGAAAGGCAAAATGTGTGCGGCTCTACTATCGTGGCTCCTAAAGGGTTAGCCTAGCAGAGGATGGTTTCGATCCATCGACCTCTGGGTTATGGGCCCAGCACGCTTCCGCTGCGCCACTCTGCTCCGCCTCACCCCAGATGGGACTCGAACCCACAATCCCTGGCTTAGGAGGCCAGTGCCTTATCCATTAGGCCACTGGGGCTTACCAGCTGCCCTCCATCAGAGCCTTTGCTCCACTGGTATCAAAGGAATGTTTTAAATGTCGGGATAGCCGGACAAAGCCACTGTGTTGAATTTTCGGGTCTCGGGCCCTGAGCTGGCAGAAAGCACTCCAGACTGACTGTGGCAGGAGAGCATGGCTATATTTCCTGATTGGAAATGTTTCCATGTCAGAAGATTGTTTGAAGAGGTGTTTGCATTTTACACGACAGTGTAAAGTGACGGGAAGATCAAGACTAAGTCAAGTGAACGTGTATATAAACGTGGAAGTGGCTACAGGTTCCCCACTCCGAAGCCCCCTCCACTCGCCGTTGTCAGCGCTGGCCCAGACTCTGAGGGAAATGGCGCGCGTCAACGCGCAGGAGAGGCATCTAAAAACTCGGCCTAGCAGAGGATGGTTTCGATCGATCCATCGACCTCTGGGTTATGGGCCCAGCACGCTTCGGCTGCGCCACTCTGCTCTGCCTCAGTTCTGATTGCCTGCTCATTTCCATTAGCTCTAGTGCTCTCCTTGCAGTTTGATTGGATTGCAAGGCAGATTTGAGAAAATGCAGATGAGATTATCAGGACAAGTCAAAGGAGGTGCGTAGTCGGATACAGAAATGGCTGCACGTTCCCCAGTGAAAGCCTGCCGGTCGTAGTTTTCATTCCCGTGTCAGGCTGTGGGTTGTGAAAGGCAAAATGTGTGCGGCTCTACTATCGTGGCTCCTAAAGGGTTAGCCTAGCAGAGGATGGTTTCGATCCATCGACCTCTGGGTTATGAGCCCAGCACGCTTCCGCTGCGCCACTCTGCTCCGCCTCACCCCAGATGGGACTCGAACCCACAATCCCTGGCTTAGGAGGCCAGTGCCTTATCCATTAGGCCACTGGGGCTTACCAGCTGCCCTCCATCAGAGCCTTTGCTCCACTGGTATCAAAGGAATGTTTTAAATGTCGGGATAGCCGGACAAAGCCACTGTGTTGAATTTTCGGGTCTCGGGCCCTGAGCTGGCAGAAAGCACTCCAGACTGACTGTGGCAGGTGAGCATGGCTATATTTCCTGATTGGAAATGTTTCCATGTCAGAAGATTGTTTGAAGAGGTGTTTGCATTTTACACGACAGTGTAAAGTGACGGGAAGATCAAGACTAAGTCAAGTGAACGTGTATATAAACGTGGAAGTGGCTACAGGTTCCCCACTCCGAAGCCCCCTCCACTCGCCGTTGTCAGCGCTGGCCCAGACTCTGAGGGAAATGGCGCGCGTCAACGCGCAGGAGAGGCATCTAAAAACTGGGCCTAGCAGAGGATGGTTTAGATCCATCGACCTCTGGGTTATGGGCCCAGCACGCTTCCGCTGCGCCACTCTGCTCTGCCTCAGTTCTGATTGCCTGCTCATTTCCATTAGCTCCAGTGCTCTCCTTGCAGTTTGATTGGATTGCAAGGCAGATTTGAGAAAATGCAGATGAGATGATCAGGACAAGTCAAAGGAGGTGCGTAGTCGGATACGGAAATGGCTGCACGTTCCCCAGTGAAAGCCTGCCGGTCGTAGTTTTCATTCCCGTGTCAGGCTGTGGGTCGAGAAAGGCTAAATGTGTGCGGCTCTACTATCGTGGCACCTAAAGGGTTAGCCTAGCAGAGGATGGTTTCGATCCATCGACCTCTGGGTTATGGGCCCAGCACGCTTCCGCTGCGCCACTCTGCTCCGCCTCACCCCAGATGGGACTCGAACCCACAATCCCTGGCTTAGGAGGCCAGTGCCTTATCCATTAGGCCACTGGGGCTTACCAGCTGCGCTCCATCAGAGCCTTTGCTCCACTGGTATCAAAGGAATGTTTTAAATGTCGGGATAGCCGGACAAAGCCACTGTGTTGAATTTTCGGGTCTCGGGCCCTGAGCTGGCAGAAAGCACTCCAGACTGACTGTGGCAGGTGAGCATGGCTATATTTCCTGATTTGAAATGTTTCCATGTCAGAAGATTGTTTGAAGAGGTGTTTGCATTTTACACGACAGTGTAAAGTGACGGGAAGATCAAGACTAAGTCAAGTGAACGTGTATATAAACGTGGAAGTGGCTACAGGTTCCCCACTCCGAAGCCCCCTCCACTCGCCGTTGTCAGCGCTGGCCCAGACTCTGAGGGAAATGGCGCGCGTCAACGCGCAGGAGAGGCCTCTAAAAACTCGGCCTAGCAGAGGATGGTTTCGATCCATCGACCTCTGGGTTATGGGCCCAGCACGCTTCCGCTGCGCCACTCTGCTCTGCCTCACTTCTGATTGCCTGCTCATTTCCATTAGCTCCAGTGCTCTCCTTGCAGTTTGATTGGATTGCAAGGCAGATTTGAGAAAATGCAGATGAGATGATCAGGACAAGTCAAAGGAGGTGCGTAGTCGGATACGGAAATGGCTGCACGTTCCCCAGTGAAAGCCTGCCGGTCGTAGTTTTCATTCCCGTGTCAGGCTGTGGGTTGTGAAAGGCAAAATGTGTGCGGCTCTACTATCGTGGCACCTAAAGGGTTTGCCTAGCAGAGGATGGTTTCGATCCATCGCCCTCTGGGTTATGGGCCCAGCACGCTTCCGCTGCGCCACTCTGCTCCGCCTCACCCCAGATGGGACTCGAACCCACAATTCCTGGCTTATGAGGCCAGTGCCTTATGCATTAGGCCACTGGGGCTTACCAGCTGTGCTCCATCAGAGCCTTTGCTCCACTGGTATCAAAGGAATCTTTTAAATGTCGGGATAGCCGGACAAAGCCACTGTGTTGAATTTTCGGGTCTCGGGCCCTGAGCTGGCAGAAAGCACTCCAGACTGACTGTGGCAGGTGAGCATGGCTATATTTCCTGATTTGAAATGTTTCCATGTCAGAAGATTGTTTGAAGAGGTGTTTGCATTTTACACGACAGTGTAAAGTGACGGGAAGATCAAGACTAAGTCAAGTGAACGTGTATATAAACGTGGAAGTGGCTACAGGTTCTCCACTCCGAAGCCCCCTCCACTCGCCGTTGTCAGCGCTGGCCCAGACTCTGAGGGAAATGGCGCGCGTCAACGCGCAGGAGAGGCATCTAAAAACTGGGCCTAGCAGAGGATGGTTTCGATCCATCGACCTCTGGGTTATGGGCCCAGCACGCTTCCGCTGCGCCACTCTGCTCTGCCTCACTTCTGATTGCCTGCTCATTTCCATTAGCTCCAGTGCTCTCCTTGCAGTTTGATTGGATTGCAAGGCAGATTTGAGAAAATGCAGATGAGATGATCAGGACAAGTCAAAGGAGGTGCGTTGTCGGATACGGAAATGGCTGCACGTTCCCCAGTGAAAGCCTGCCGGTCGTAGTTTTCATTCCCGTGTCAGGCTGTGGGTTGTGAAAGGCAAAATGTGTGCGGCTCTACTATCGTGGCACCTAAAGGGTTAGCCTAGCAGAGGATGGTTTCGATCCATCGACCTCTGGGTTATGGGCCCAGCACGCTTCCGCTGCGCCACTCTGCTCCGCCTCACCCCAGATGGGACTCGAACCCACAATCCCTGGCTTAGGAGGCCAGTGCCTTATCCATTAGGCCACTGGGGCTTACCAGCTGCGCTCCATCAGAGCCTTTGCTCCACTGGTATCAAAGGAATCTTTGAAAAGTCGGGATAGCCGGACAAAGCCACTGTGTTGAATTTTCGGGTCTCGGGCCCTGAGCTGGCAGAAAGCACTCCAGACTGACTGTGGCAGGTGAGCATGGCTATATTTCCTGATTTGAAATGTTTCCATGTCAGAAGATTGTTTGAAGAGGTGTTTGCATTTTACACGACAGTGTAAAGTGACGGGAAGATCAAGACTAAGTCAAGTGAACGTGTATATAAACGTGGAAGTGGCTACAGGTTCCCCACTCCGAAGCCCCCTCCACTCGCCGTTGTCAGCGCTGGCCCAGACTCTGAGGGAAATGGCGCGCGTCAACGCGCAGGAGAGGCATCTAAAAACTGGGCCTAGCAGAGGATGGTTTCGATCCATCGACCTCTGGGTTATGGGCCCAGCACGCTTCCGCTGTGCCACTCTGCTCTGCCTCAGTTCTGATTGCCTGCTCATTTCCATTAGCTCCAGTGCTCTCCTTGCAGTTTGATTGGATTGCAAGGCAGATTTGAGAAAATGCAGATGAGATGATCAGGACAAGTCAAAGGAGGTGCGTAGTCGGATACGGAAATGGCTGCATGTTCCCCAGTGAAAGCCTGCCGGTCGTAGTTTTCATTCCCGTGTCAGGCTGTGGGTCGAGAAAGGCTAAATGTGTGCGGCTCTACTATCGTGGCACCTAAAGGGTTTGCCTAGCAGAGGATGGTTTCGATCCATCGACCTCTGGGTTATGGGCCCAGCACGCTTCCGCTGCGCCACTCTGCTCCGCCTCACCCCAGATGGGACTCGAACCCACAATTCCTGGCTTATGAGGCCAGTGCCTTATGCATTAGGCCACTGGGGCTTACCAGCTGTGCTCCATCAGAGCCTTTGCTCCACTGGTATCAAAGGAATCTTTTAAATGTCGGGATAGCCGGACAAAGCCACTGTGTTGAATTTTCGGGTCTCGGGCCCTGAGCTGGCAGAAAGCACTCCAGACTGACTGTGGCAGGTGAGCATGGCTATATTTCCTGATTTGAAATGTTTCCATGTCAGAAGATTGTTTGAAGAGGTGTTTGCATTTTACACGACAGTGTAAAGTGACGGGAAGATCAAGACTAAGTCAAGTGAACGTGTATATAAACGTGGAAGTGGCTACAGGTTCTCCACTCCGAAGCCCCATCCACTCGCCGTTGTCAGCGCTGGCCCAGACTCTGAGGGAAATGGCGCGCGTCAACGCGCAGGAGAGGCATCTAAAAACTGGGCCTAGCAGAGGATGGTTTCAATCCATCGACCTCTGGGTTATGGGCCCAGCACGCTTCCGCTGCGCCACTCTGCTCTGCCTCAGTTCTGATTGCCTGCTCATTTCCATTAGCTCCAGTGCTCTCCTTGCAGTTTGATTGGATTGCAAGGCAGATTTGAGAAAATGCAGATGAGATGATCAGGACAAGTCAAAGGAGGTGCGTAGTCGGATACGGAAATGGCTGCACGTTCCCCAGTGAAAGCCTGCCGGTCGTAGTTTTCATTCCCGTGTCAGGCTGTGGGTCGAGAAAGGCTAAATGTGTGCGGCTCTACTATCGTGGCACCTAAAGGGTTAGCCTAGCAGAGGATGGTTTCGATCCATCGACCTCTGGGTTATGGGCCCAGCACGCTTCCGCTGCGCCACTCTGCTCCGCCTCACCCCAGATGGGACTCGAACCCACAATCCCTGGCTTAGGAGGCCAGTGCCTTATCCATTAGGCCACTGGGGCTTACCAGCTGCCCTCCATCAGAGCCTTTGCTCCACTGGTATCAAAGGAATGTTTTAAATGTCGGGATAGCCGGACAAAGCCACTGTGTTGAATTTTCGGGTCTCGGGCCCTGAGCTGGCAGAAAGCACTCCAGACTGACTGTGGCAGGTGAGCATGGCTATATTTCCTGATTGGAAATGTTTCCATGTCAGAAGATTGTTTGAAGAGGTGTTTGCATTTTACACGACAGTGTAAAGTGACGGGAAGATCAAGACTAAGTCAAGTGAACGTGTATATAAACGTGGAAGTGGCTACAGGTTCCCCACTCCGAAGCCCCCTCCACTCGCCGTTGTCAGCGCTGGCCCAGACTCTGAGGGAAATGGCGCGCGTCAACGCGCAGGAGAGGCATCTAAAAACTGGGCCTAGCAGAGGATGGTTTAGATCCATCGACCTCTGGGTTATGGGCCCAGCACGCTTCCGCTGCGCCACTCTGCTCTGCCTCAGTTCTGATTGCCTGCTCATTTCCATTAGCTCCAGTGCTCTCCTTGCAGTTTGATTGGATTGCAAGGCAGATTTGAGAAAATGCAGATGAGATGATCAGGACAAGTCAAAGGAGGTGCGTAGTCGGATACGGAAATGGCTGCACGTTCCCCAGTGAAAGCCTGCCGGTCGTAGTTTTCATTCCCGTGTCAGGCTGTGGGTCGAGAAAGGCTAAATGTGTGCGGCTCTACTATCGTGGCACCTAAAGGGTTAGCCTAGCAGAGGATGGTTTCGATCCATCGACCTCTGGGTTATGGGCCCAGCACGCTTCCGCTGCGCCACTCTGCTCCGCCTCACCCCAGATGGGACTCGAACCCACAATCCCTGGCTTAGGAGGCCAGTGCCTTATCCATTAGGCCACTGGGGCTTACCAGCTGCGCTCCATCAGAGCCTTTGCTCCACTGGTATCAAAGGAATGTTTTAAATGTCGGGATAGCCGGACAAAGCCACTGTGTTGAATTTTCGGGTCTCGGGCCCTGAGCTGGCAGAAAGCACTCCAGACTGACTGTGGCAGGTGAGCATGGCTATATTTCCTGATTTGAAATGTTTCCATGTCAGAAGATTGTTTGAAGAGGTGTTTGCATTTTACACGACAGTGTAAAGTGACGGGAAGATCAAGACTAAGTCAAGTGAACGTGTATATAAACGTGGAAGTGGCTACAGGTTCCCCACTCCGAAGCCCCCTCCACTCGCCGTTGTCAGCGCTGGCCCAGACTCTGAGGGAAATGGCGCGCGTCAACGCGCAGGAGAGGCCTCTAAAAACTCGGCCTAGCAGAGGATGGTTTCGATCCATCGACCTCTGGGTTATGGGCCCAGCACGCTTCCGCTGCGCCACTCTGCTCTGCCTCACTTCTGATTGCCTGCTCATTTCCATTAGCTCCAGTGCTCTCCTTGCAGTTTGATTGGATTGCAAGGCAGATTTGAGAAAATGCAGATGAGATGATCAGGACAAGTCAAAGGAGGTGCGTAGTCGGATACGGAAATGGCTGCACGTTCCCCAGTGAAAGCCTGCCGGTCGTAGTTTTCATTCCCGTGTCAGGCTGTGGGTTGTGAAAGGCAAAATGTGTGCGGCTCTACTATCGTGGCACCTAAAGGGTTTGCCTAGCAGAGGATGGTTTCGATCCATCGCCCTCTGGGTTATGGGCCCAGCACGCTTCCGCTGCGCCACTCTGCTCCGCCTCTCCCCAGATGGGACTCGAACCCACAATTCCTGGCTTATGAGGCCAGTGCCTTATGCATTAGGCCACTGGGGCTTACCAGCTGTGCTCCATCAGAGCCTTTGCTCCACTGGTATCAAAGGAATCTTTTAAATGTCGGGATAGCCGGACAAAGCCACTGTGTTGAATTTTCGGGTCTCGGGCCCTGAGCTGGCAGAAAGCACTCCAGACTGACTGTGGCAGGTGAGCATGGCTATATTTCCTGATTTGAAATGTTTCCATGTCAGAAGATTGTTTGAAGAGGTGTTTGCATTTTACACGACAGTGTAAAGTGACGGGAAGATCAAGACTAAGTCAAGTGAACGTGTATATAAACGTGGAAGTGGCTACAGGTTCTCCACTCCGAAGCCCCCTCCACTCGCCGTTGTCAGCGCTGGCCCAGACTCTGAGGGAAATGGCGCGCGTCAACGCGCAGGAGAGGCATCTAAAAACTGGGCCTAGCAGAGGATGGTTTCGATCCATCGACCTCTGGGTTATGGGCCCAGCACGCTTCCGCTGCGCCACTCTGCTCTGCCTCACTTCTGATTGCCTGCTCATTTCCATTAGCTCCAGTGCTCTCCTTGCAGTTTGATTGGATTGCAAGGCAGATTTGAGAAAATGCAGATGAGATGATCAGGACAAGTCAAAGGAGGTGCGTTGTCGGATACGGAAATGGCTGCACGTTCCCCAGTGAAAGCCTGCCGGTCGTAGTTTTCATTCCCGTGTCAGGCTGTGGGTTGTGAAAGGCAAAATGTGTGCGGCTCTACTATCGTGGCACCTAAAGGGTTAGCCTAGCAGAGGATGGTTTCGATCCATCGACCTCTGGGTTATGGGCCCAGCACGCTTCCGCTGCGCCACTCTGCTCCGCCTCACCCCAGATGGGACTCGAACCCACAATCCCTGGCTTAGGAGGCCAGTGCCTTATCCATTAGGCCACTGGGGCTTACCAGCTGCGCTCCATCAGAGCCTTTGCTCCACTGGTATCAAAGGAATCTTTGAAAAGTCGGGATAGCCGGACAAAGCCACTGTGTTGAATTTTCGGGTCTCGGGCCCTGAGCTGGCAGAAAGCACTCCAGACTGACTGTGGCAGGTGAGCATGGCTATATTTCCTGATTTGAAATGTTTCCATGTCAGAAGATTGTTTGAAGAGGTGTTTGCATTTTACACGACAGTGTAAAGTGACGGGAAGATCAAGACTAAGTCAAGTGAACGTGTATATAAACGTGGAAGTGGCTACAGGTTCCCCACTCCGAAGCCCCCTCCACTCGCCGTTGTCAGCGCTGGCCCAGACTCTGAGGGAAATGGCGCGCGTCAACGCGCAGGAGAGGCATCTAAAAACTGGGCCTAGCAGAGGATGGTTTCAATCCATCGACCTCTGGGTTATGGGCCCAGCACGCTTCCGCTGTGCCACTCTGCTCTGCCTCAGTTCTGATTGCCTGCTCATTTCCATTAGCTCCAGTGCTCTCCTTGCAGTTTGATTGGATTGCAAGGCAGATTTGAGAAAATGCAGATGAGATGATCAGGACAAGTCAAAGGAGGTGCGTAGTCGGATACGGAAATGGCTGCACGTTCCCCAGTGAAAGCCTGCCGGTCGTAGTTTTCATTCCCGTGTCAGGCTGTGGGTCGAGAAAGGCTAAATGTGTGCGGCTCTACTATCGTGGCACCTAAAGGGTTTGCCTAGCAGAGGATGGTTTCGATCCATCGACCTCTGGGTTATGGGCCCAGCACGCTTCCGCTGCGCCACTCTGCTCCGCCTCACCCCAGATGGGACTCGAACCCACAATTCCTGGCTTATGAGGCCAGTGCCTTATGCATTAGGCCACTGGGGCTTACCAGCTGTGCTCCATCAGAGCCTTTGCTCCACTGGTATCAAAGGAATCTTTTAAATGTCGGGATAGCCGGACAAAGCCACTGTGTTGAATTTTCGGGTCTCGGGCCCTGAGCTGGCAGAAAGCACTCCAGACTGACTGTGGCAGGTGAGCATGGCTATATTTCCTGATTTGAAATGTTTCCATGTCAGAAGATTGTTTGAAGAGGTGTTTGCATTTTACACGACAGTGTAAAGTGACGGGAAGATCAAGACTAAGTCAAGTGAACGTGTATATAAACGTGGAAGTGGCTACAGGTTCTCCACTCCGAAGCCCCATCCACTCGCCGTTGTCAGCGCTGGCCCAGACTCTGAGGGAAATGGCGCGCGTCAACGCGCAGGAGAGGCATCTAAAAACTGGGCCTAGCAGAGGATGGTTTCAATCCATCGACCTCTGGGTTATGGGCCCAGCACGCTTCCGCTGCGCCACTCTGCTCTGCCTCAGTTCTGATTGCCTGCTCATTTCCATTAGCTCCAGTGCTCTCCTTGCAGTTTGATTGGATTGCAAGGCAGATTTGAGAAAATGCAGATGAGATGATCAGGACAAGTCAAAGGAGGTGCGTAGTCGGATACGGAAATGGCTGCACGTTCCCCAGTGAAAGCCTGCCGGTCGTAGTTTTCATTCCCGTGTCAGGCTGTGGGTCGAGAAAGGCTAAATGTGTGCGGCTCTACTATCGTGGCACCTAAAGGGTTAGCCTAGCAGAGGATGGTTTCGATCCATCGACCTCTGGGTTATGGGCCCAGCACGCTTCCGCTGCGCCACTCTGCTCCGCCTCACCCCAGATGGGACTCGAACCCACAATCCCTGGCTTAGGAGGCCAGTGCCTTATCCATTAGGCCACTGGGGCTTACCAGCTGCCCTCCATCAGAGCCTTTGCTCCACTGGTATCAAAGGAATGTTTTAAATGTCGGGATAGCCGGACAAAGCCACTGTGTTGAATTTTCGGGTCTCGGGCCCTGAGCTGGCAGAAAGCACTCCAGACTGACTGTGGCAGGTGAGCATGGCTATATTTCCTGATTTGAAATGTTTCCATGTCAGAAGATTGTTTGAAGAGGTGTTTGCATTTTACACGACAGTGTAAAGTGACGGGAAGATCAAGACTAAGTCAAGTGAACGTGTATATAAACGTGGAAGTGGCTACAGGTTCCCCACTCCGAAGCCCCCTCCACTCGCCGTTGTCAGCGCTGGCCCAGACTCTGAGGGAAATGGCGCGCGTCAACGCGCAGGAGAGGCATCTAAAAACTCGGCCTAGCAGAGGATGGTTTCGATCCATCGACCTCTGGGTTATGGGCCCAGCACGCTTCGGCTGCGCCACTCTGCTCTGCCTCAGTTCTGATTGCCTGCTCATTTCCATTAGCTCCAGTGCTCTCCTTGCAGTTTGATTGGATTGCAAGGCAGATTTGAGAAAATGCAGATGAGATGATCAGGACAAGTCAAAGGAGGTGCGTAGTCGGATACGGAAATGGCTGCACGTTCCCCAGTGAAAGCCTGCCGGTCGTAGTTTTCATTCCCGTGTCAGGCTGTGGGTTGTGAAAGGCAAAATGTGTGCGGCTCTACTATCGTGGCTCCTAAAGGGTTAGCCTAGCAGAGGATGGTTTCGATCCATCGACCTCTGGGTTATGGGCCCAGCACGCTTCCGCTGCGCCACTCTGCTCCGCCTCACCCCAGATGGGACTCGAACCCACAATCCCTGGCTTAGGAGGCCAGTGCCTTATCCATTAGGCCACTGGGGCTTACCAGCTGCCCTCCATCAGAGCCTTTGCTCCACTGGTATCAAAGGAATGTTTTAAATGTCGGGATAGCCGGACAAAGCCACTGTGTTGAATTTTCGGGTCTCGGGCCCTGAGCTGGCAGAAAGCACTCCAGACTGACTGTGGCAGGTGAGCATGGCTATATTTCCTGATTGGAAATGTTTCCATGTCAGAAGATTGTTTGAAGAGGTGTTTGCATTTTACACGACAGTGTAAAGTGACGGGAAGATCAAGACTAAGTCAAGTGAACGTGTATATAAACGTGGAAGTGGCTACAGGTTCCCCACTCCGAAGCCCCCTCCACTCGCCGTTGTCAGCGCTGGCCCAGACTCTGAGGGAAATGGCGCGCGTCAACGCGCAGGAGAGGCATCTAAAAACTGGGCCTAGCAGAGGATGGTTTAGATCCATCGACCTCTGGGTTATGGGCCCAGCACGCTTCCGCTGCGCCACTCTGCTCTGCCTCAGTTCTGATTGCCTGCTCATTTCCATTAGCTCCAGTGCTCTCCTTGCAGTTTGATTGGATTGCAAGGCAGATTTGAGAAAATGCAGATGAGATGATCAGGACAAGTCAAAGGAGGTGCGTAGTCGGATACGGAAATGGCTGCACGTTCCCCAGTGAAAGCCTGCCGGTCGTAGTTTTCATTCCCGTGTCAGGCTGTGGGTCGAGAAAGGCTAAATGTGTGCGGCTCTACTATCGTGGCACCTAAAGGGTTAGCCTAGCAGAGGATGGTTTCGATCCATCGACCTCTGGGTTATGGGCCCAGCACGCTTCCGCTGCGCCACTCTGCTCCGCCTCACCCCAGATCGGACTCGAACCCACAATCCCTGGCTTAGGAGGCCAGTGCCTTATCCATTAGGCCACTGGGGCTTACCAGCTGCGCTCCATCAGAGCCTTTGCTCCACTGGTATCAAAGGAATGTTTTAAATGTCGGGATAACCGAACAAAGCCACTGTGTTGAATTTTCGGGTCTCGGGCCCTGAGCTGGCAGAAAGCACTCCAGACTGACTGTGGCAGGTGAGCATGGCTATATTTCCTGATTTGAAATGTTTCCATGTCAGAAGATTGTTTGAAGAGGTGTTTGCATTTTACACGACAGTGTAAAGTGACGGGAAGATCGATCAAGACTAAGTCAAGTGAACGTGTATATAAACGTGGAAGTGGCTACAGGTTCCCCACTCCGAAGCCCCCTCCACTCGCCGTTGTCAGCGCTGGCCCAGACTCTGAGGGAAATGGCGCGCGTCAACGCGCAGGAGAGGCATCTAAAAACTGGGGCTAGCAGAGGATGGTTTCGATCCATCGACCTCTGGGTTATGGGCCCAGCACGCTTCCGCTGTGCCACTCTGCTCTGCCTCAGTTCTGATTGCCTGCTCATTTCCATTAGCTCCAGTGCTCTCCTTGCAGTTTGATTGGATTGCAAGGCAGATTTGAGAAAATGCAGATGAGATGATCAGGACAAGTCAAAGGAGGTGCGTAGTCGGATACGGAAATGGCTGCACGTTCCCCAGTGAAAGCCTGCCGGTCGTAGTTTTCATTCCCGTGTCAGGCTGTGGGTCGAGAAAGGCTAAATGTGTGCGGCTCTACTATCGTGGCACCTAAAGGGTTTGCCTAGCAGAGGATGGTTTCGATCCATCGACCTCTGGGTTATGGGCCCAGCACGCTTCCGCTGCGCCACTCTGCTCCGCCTCACCCCAGATGGGACTCGAACCCACAATTCCTGGCTTATGAGGCCAGTGCCTTATGCATTAGGCCACTGGGGCTTACCAGCTGTGCTCCATCAGAGCCTTTGCTCCACTGGTATCAAAGGAATCTTTTAAATGTCGGGATAGCCGGACAAAGCCACTGTGTTGAATTTTCGGGTCTCGGGCCCTGAGCTGGCAGAAAGCACTCCAGACTGACTGTGGCAGGTGAGCATGGCTATATTTCCTGATTGGAAATGTTTCCATGTCAGAAGATTGTTTGAAGAGGTGTTTGCATTTTACACGACAGTGTAAAGTGACGGGAAGATCAAGACTAAGTCAAGTGAACGTGTATATAAGCGTGGAAGTGGCTACAGGTTCTCCACTCCGAAGCCCCCTCCACTCGCCGTTGTCAGCGCTGGCCCAGACTCTGAGGGAAATGGCGCGCGTCAACGCGCAGGAGAGGCATCTAAAAACTGGGCCTAGCAGAGGATGGTTTCAATCCATCGACCTCTGGGTTATGGGCCCAGCACGCTTCCGCTGCGCCACTCTGCTCTGCCTCAGTTCTGATTGCCTGCTCATTTCCATTAGCTCCAGTGCTCTCCTTGCAGTTTGATTGGATTGCAAGGCAGATTTGAGAAAATGCAGATGAGATGATCAGGACAAGTCAAAGGAGGTGCGTAGTCGGATACGGAAATGGCTGCACGTTCCCCAGTGAAAGCCTGCCGGTCGTAGTTTTCATTCCCGTGTCAGGCTGTGGGTCGAGAAAGGCTAAATGTGTGCGGCTCTACTATCGTGGCACCTAAAGGGTTAGCCTAGCAGAGGATGGTTTCGATCCATCGACCTCTGGGTTATGGGCCCAGCACGCTTCCGCTGCGCCACTCTGCTCCGCCTCACCCCAGATGGGACTCGAACCCACAATCCCTGGCTTAGGAGGCCAGTGCCTTATCCATTAGGCCACTGGGGCTTACCAGCTGCCCTCCATCAGAGCCTTTGCTCCACTGGTATCAAAGGAATGTTTTAAATGTCGGGATAGCCGGACAAAGCCACTGTGTTGAATTTTCGGGTCTCGGGCCCTGAGCTGGCAGAAAGCACTCCAGACTGACTGTGGCAGGTGAGCATGGCTATATTTCCTGATTTGAAATGTTTCCATGTCAGAAGATTGTTTGAAGAGGTGTTTGCATTTTACACGACAGTGTAAAGTGACGGGAAGATCAAGACTAAGTCAAGTGAACGTGTATATAAACGTGGAAGTGGCTACAGGTTCCCCACTCCGAAGCCCCCTCCACTCGCCGTTGTCAGCGCTGGCCCAGACTCTGAGGGAAATGGCGCGCGTCAACGCGCAGGAGAGGCATCTAAAAACTCGGCCTAGCAGAGGATGGTTTCGATCCATCGACCTCTGGGTTATGGGCCCAGCACGCTTCGGCTGCGCCACTCTGCTCTGCCTCAGTTCTGATTGCCTGCTCATTTCCATTAGCTCCAGTGCTCTCCTTGCAGTTTGATTGGATTGCAAGGCAGATTTGAGAAAATGCAGATGAGATGATCAGGACAAGTCAAAGGAGGTGCGTAGTCGGATACGGAAATGGCTGCACGTTCCCCAGTGAAAGCCTGCCGGTCGTAGTTTTCATTCCCGTGTCAGGCTGTGGGTTGTGAAAGGCAAAATGTGTGCGGCTCTACTATCGTGGCTCCTAAAGGGTTAGCCTAGCAGAGGATGGTTTCGATCCATCGACCTCTGGGTTATGGGCCCAGCACGCTTCCGCTGCGCCACTCTGCTCCGCCTCACCCCAGATGGGACTCGAACCCACAATCCCTGGCTTAGGAGGCCAGTGCCTTATCCATTAGGCCACTGGGGCTTACCAGCTGCCCTCCATCAGAGCCTTTGCTCCACTGGTATCAAAGGAATGTTTTAAATGTCGGGATAGCCGGACAAAGCCACTGTGTTGAATTTTCGGGTCTCGGGCCCTGAGCTGGCAGAAAGCACTCCAGACTGACTGTGGCAGGTGAGCATGGCTATATTTCCTGATTGGAAATGTTTCCATGTCAGAAGATTGTTTGAAGAGGTGTTTGCATTTTACACGACAGTGTAAAGTGACGGGAAGATCAAGACTAAGTCAAGTGAACGTGTATATAAACGTGGAAGTGGCTACAGGTTCCCCACTCCGAAGCCCCCTCCACTCGCCGTTGTCAGCGCTGGCCCAGACTCTGAGGGAAATGGCGCGCGTCAACGCGCAGGAGAGGCATCTAAAAACTGGGCCTAGCAGAGGATGGTTTAGATCCATCGACCTCTGGGTTATGGGCCCAGCACGCTTCCGCTGCGCCACTCTGCTCTGCCTCAGTTCTGATTGCCTGCTCATTTCCATTAGCTCCAGTGCTCTCCTTGCAGTTTGATTGGATTGCAAGGCAGATTTGAGAAAATGCAGATGAGATGATCAGGACAAGTCAAAGGAGGTGCGTAGTCGGATACGGAAATGGCTGCACGTTCCCCAGTGAAAGCCTGCCGGTCGTAGTTTTCATTCCCGTGTCAGGCTGTGGGTCGAGAAAGGCTAAATGTGTGCGGCTCTACTATCGTGGCACCTAAAGGGTTAGCCTAGCAGAGGATGGTTTCGATCCATCGACCTCTGGGTTATGGGCCCAGCACGCTTCCGCTGCGCCACTCTGCTCCGCCTCACCCCAGATGGGACTCGAACCCACAATTCCTGGCTTATGAGGCCAGTGCCTTATGCATTAGGCCACTGGGGCTTACCAGCTGCGCTCCATCAGAGCCTTTGCTCCACTGGTATCAAAGGAATCTTTTAAAAGTCGGGATAGCCGGACAAAGCCACTGTGTTGAATTTTCGGGTCTCGGGCCCTGAGCTGGCAGAAAGCACTCCAGACTGACTGTGGCAGGTGAGCATGGCTATATTTCCTGATTTGAAATGTTTCCATGTCAGAAGATTGTTTGAAGAGGTGTTTGCATTTTACACGACAGTGTAAAGTGACGGGAAGATCAAGACTAAGTCAAGTGAACGTGTATATAAACGTGGAAGTGGCTACAGGTTCCCCACTCCGAAGCCCCCTCCACTCGCCGTTGTCAGCGCTGGCCCAGACTCTGAGGGAAATGGCGCGCGTCAACGCGCAGGAGAGGCATCTAAAAACTGGGCCTAGCAGAGGATGGTTTCGATCCATCGACCTCTGGGTTATGGGCCCAGCACGCTTCCGCTGCGCCACTCTGCTCTGCCTCAGTTCTGATTGCCTGCTCATTTCCATTAGCTCCAGTGCTCTCCTTGCAGTTTGATTGGATTGCAAGGCAGATTTGAGAAAATGCAGATGAGATGATCAGGACAAGTCAAAGGAGGTGCGTAGTCGGATACGGAAATGGCTGCACGTTCCCCAGTGAAAGCCTGCCGGTCGTAGTTTTCATTCCCGTGTCAGGCTGTGGGTTGTGAAAGGCAAAATGTGTGCGGCTCTACTATCGTGGCTCCTAAAGGGTTAGCCTAGCAGAGGATGGTTTCGATCGATCCATCGACCTCTGGGTTATGGGCCCAGCACGCTTCCGCTGCGCCACTCTGCTCCGCCTCACCCCAGATGGGACTCGAACCCACAATCCCTGGCTTAGGAGGCCAGTGCCTTATCCATTAGGCCACTGGGGCTTACCGGCTGCGCTCCATCAGAGCCTTTGCTCCACTGGTATCAAAGGAATGTTTTAAATGTCGGGATAACCGGACAAAGCCACTGTGTTGAATTTTCGGGTCTCGGGCCCTGAGCTGGCAGAAAGCACTCCAGACTGACTGTGGCAGGTGAGCATGGCTATATTTCCTGATTTGAAATGTTTCCATGTCAGAAGATTGTTTGAAGAGGTGTTTGCATTTTACACGACAGTGTAAAGTGACGGGAAGATCGATCAAGACTAAGTCAAGTGAACGTGTATATAAACGTGGAAGTGGCTACAGGTTCCCCACTCCGAAGCCCCCTCCACTCGCCGTTGTCAGCGCTGGCCCAGACTCTGAGGGAAATGGCGCGCGTCAACGCGCAGGAGAGGCATCTAAAAACTCGGCCTAGCAGAGGATGGTTTCGATCGATCCATCGACCTCTGGGTTATGGGCCCAGCACGCTTCCGCTGCGCCACTCTGCTCTGCCTCAGTTCTGATTGCCTGCTCATTTCCATTAGCTCCAGTGCTCTCCTTGCAGTTTGATTGGATTGCAAGGCAGATTTGAGAAAATGCAGATGAGATGATCAGGACAAGTCAAAGGAGGTGCGTAGTCGGATACGGAAATGGCTGCACGTTCCCCAGTGAAAGCCTGCCGGTCGTAGTTTTCATTCCCGTGTCAGGCTGTGGGTCGTGAAAGGCTAAATGTGTGCGGCTCTACTATCGTGGCACCTAAAGGGTTAGCCTAGCAGAGGATGGTTTCGATCCATTGACCTCTGGGTTATGGGCCCAGCACGCTTCCGCTGCGCCACTCTGCTCCGCCTCACCCCAGATGGGACTTGAACCCACAATCCCTGGCTTAGGAGGCCAGTGCCTTATCCATTAGGCCACTGGGGCTTACCGGCTGTGCTCCATCAGAGCCTTTGCTCCACTGGTATCAAAGGAATCTTTTAAATGTCGGGATAGCCGGACAAAGCCACTGTGTTGAATTTTCGGGTCTCGGGCCCTGAGCTGGCAGAAAGCACTCCAGACTGACTGTGGCAGGTGAGCATGGCTATATTTCCTGATTGGAAATGTTTCCATGTCAGAAGATTGTTTGAAGAGGTGTTTGCATTTTACACGACAGTGTAAAGTGACGGGAAGATCAAGACTAAGTCAAGTGAACGTGTATATAAACGTGGAAGTGGCTACAGGTTCCCCACTCCGAAGCCCCCTCCACTCGCCGTTGTCAGCGCTGGCCCAGACTCTGAGGGAAATGGCGCGCGTCAACGCGCAGGAGAGGCATCTAAAAACTGGGCCTAGCAGAGGATGGTTTCGATCCATCGACCTCTGGGTTATGGGCCCAGCACGCTTCCGCTGCGCCACTCTGCTCTGCCTCAGTTCTGATTGCCTGCTCATTTCCATTAGCTCCAGTGCACTCCTTGCAGTTTGATTGGATTGCAAGGCAGATTTGAGAAAATGCAGATGAGATGATCAGGACAAGTCAAAGGAGGTGCGTAGTCGGATACGGAAATGGCTGCACGTTCCCCAGTGAAAGCCTGCCGGTCGTAGTTTTCATTCCCGTGTCAGGCTGTGGGTCGAGAAAGGCTAAATGTGTGCGGCTCTACTATCGTGGCACCTAAAGGGTTTGCCTAGCAGAGGATGGTTTCGATCCATCGACCTCTGGGTTATGGGCCCAGCACGCTTCCGCTGCGCCACTCTGCTCCGCCTCACCCCAGATGGGACTCGAACCCACAATTCCTGGCTTATGAGGCCAGTGCCTTATGCATTAGGCCACTGGGGCTTACCAGCTGTGCTCCATCAGAGCCTTTGCTCCACTGGTATCAAAAGAATCTTTTAAATGTCGGGATAGCCGGACAAAGCCACTGTGTTGAATTTTCGGGTCTCGGGCCCTGAGCTGGCAGAAAGCACTCCAGACTGACTGTGGCAGGTGAGCATGGCTATATTTCCTGATTTGAAATGTTTCCATGTCAGAAGATTGTTTGAAGAGGTGTTTGCATTTTACACGACAGTGTAAAGTGACGGGAAGATCAAGACTAAGTCAAGTGAACGTGTATATAAGCGTGGAAGTGGCTACAGGTTCTCCACTCCGAAGCCCCCTCCACTCGCCGTTGTCAGCGCTGGCCCAGACTCTGAGGGAAATGGCGCGCGTCAACGCGCAGGAGAGGCATCTAAAAACTGGGCCTAGCAGAGGATGGTTTCGATCCATCGACCTCTGGGTTATGGGCCCAGCACGCTTCCGCTGCGCCACTCTGCTCTGCCTCAGTTCTGATTGCCTGCTCATTTCCATTAGCTCCAGTGCACTCCTTGCAGTTTGATTGGATTGCAAGGCAGATTTGAGAAAATGCAGATGAGATGATCAGGACAAGTCAAAGGAGGTGCGTAGTCGGATAGGGAAATGGCTGCACGTTCCCCAGTGAAAGCCTGCTGGTCGTAGTTTTCATTCCCGTGTCAGGCTGTGGGTCGAGAAAGGCTAAATGTGTGCGGCTCTACTATCGTGGCACCTAAAGGGTTAGCCTAGCAGAGGATGGTTTCGATCCATCGACCTCTGGGTTATGGGCCCAGCACGCTTCCGCTGCGCCACTCTGCTCCGCCTCACCCCAGATCGGACTCGAACCCACAATCCCTGGCTTAGGAGGCCAGTGCCTTATCCATTAGGCCACTGGGGCTTACCAGCTGCGCTCCATCAGAGCCTTTGCTCCACTGGTATCAAAGGAATGTTTTAAATGTCGGGATAACCGGACAAAGCCACTGTGTTGAATTTTCGGGTCTCGGGCCCTGAGCTGGCAGAAAGCACTCCAGACTGACTGTGGCAGGTGAGCATGGCTATATTTCCTGATTTGAAATGTTTCCATGTCAGAAGATTGTTTGAAGAGGTGTTTGCATTTTACACGACAGTGTAAAGTGACGGGAAGATCAAGACTAAGTCAAGTGAACGTGTATATAAACGTGGAAGTGGCTACAGGTTCCCCACTCCGAAGCCCCCTCCACTCGCCGTTGTCAGCGCTGGCCCAGACTCTGAGGGAAATGGCGCGCGTCAACGCGCAGGAGAGGCATCTAAAAACTGGGCCTAGCAGAGGATGGTTTCGATCCATCGACCTCTGGGTTATGGGCCCAGCACGCTTCCGCTGCGCCACTCTGCTCTGCCTCAGTTCTGATTGCCTGCTCATTTCCATTAGCTCCAGTGCTCTCCTTGCAGTTTGAATGGATTGCAAGGCAGATTTGAGAAAATGCAGATGAGATGATCAGGACAAGTCAAAGGAGGTGCGTAGTCGGATACGGAAATGGCTGCACGTTCCCCAGTGAAAGCCTGCCGGTCGTAGTTTTCATTCCCGTGTCAGGCTGTGGGTCGAAAAAGGCTAAATGTGTGCGGCTCTACTATCGTGGCACCTAAATGGTTAGCCTAGCAGAGGATGGTTTCGATCCATCGACCTCTGAGTTATGGGCCCAGCACGCTTCCGCTGCGCCACTCTGCTCCGCCTCACCCCAGATCGGACTCGAACCCACAATCCCTGGCTTAGGAGGCCAGTGCCTTATCCATTAGGCCACTGGGGCTTACCAGCTGCGCTCCATCAGAGCCTTTGCTCCACTGGTATCAAAGGAATGTTTTAAATGTCGGGATAACCGGACAAAGCCACTGTGTTGAATTTTCGGGTCTCGGGCCCTGAGCTGGCAGAAAGCACTCCAGACTGACTGTGGCAGGTGAGCATGGCTATATTTCCTGATTTGAAATGTTTCCATGTCAGAAGATTGTTTGAAGAGGTGTTTGCATTTTACACGACAGTGTAAAGTGACGGGAAGATCAAGACTAAGTCAAGTGAACGTGTATATAAACGTGGAAGTGGCTACAGGTTCCCCACTCCGAAGCCCCCTCCACTCGCCGTTGTCAGCGCTGGCCCAGACTCTGAGGGAAATGGCGCGCGTCAACGCGCAGGAGAGGCATCTAAAAACTGGGCCTAGCAGAGGATGGTTTCGATCCATCGACCTCTGGGTTATGGGCCCAGCACGCTTCCGCTGCGCCACTCTGCTCTGCCTCAGTTCTGATTGCCTGCTCATTTCCATTAGCTCCAGTGCTCTCCTTGCAGTTTGATTGGATTGCAAGGCAGATTTGAGAAAATGCAGATGAGATGATCAGGACAAGTCAAAGGAGGTGCGTAGTCGGATACGGAAATGGCTGCACGTTCCCCAGTGAAAGCCTGCTGGTCGTAGTTTTCATTCCCGTGTCAGGCTGTGGGTCGAGAAAGGCTAAATGTGTGCGGCTCTACTATCGTGGCACCTAAAGGGTTAGCCTAGCAGAGGATGGTTTCGATCCATCGACCTCTGGGTTATGGGCCCAGCACGCTTCCGCTGCGCCACTCTGCTCCGCCTCACCCCAGATCGGACTCGAACCCACAATCCCTGGCTTAGGAGGCCAGTGCCTTATCCATTAGGCCACTGGGGCTTACCAGCTGCGCTCCATCAGAGCCTTTGCTCCACTGGTATCAAAGGAATGTTTTAAATGTCGGGATAACCGGACAAAGCCACTGTGTTGAATTTTCGGGTCTCGGGCCCTGAGCTGGCAGAAAGCACTCCAGACTGACTGTGGCAGGTGAGCATGGCTATATTTCCTGATTTGAAATGTTTCCATGTCAGAAGATTGTTTGAAGAGGTGTTTGCATTTTACACGACAGTGTAAAGTGACGGGAAGATCAAGACTAAGTCAAGTGAACGTGTATATAAACGTGGAAGTGGCTACAGGTTCCCCACTCCGAAGCCCCCTCCACTCGCCGTTGTCAGCGCTGGCCCAGACTCTGAGGGAAATGGCGCGCGTCAACGCGCAGGAGAGGCATCTAAAAACTGGGCCTAGCAGAGGATGGTTTCGATCCATCGACCTCTGGGTTATGGGCCCAGCACGCTTCCGCTGCGCCACTCTGCTCTGCCTCAGTTCTGATTGCCTGCTCATTTCCATTAGCTCCAGTGCTCTCCTTGCAGTTTGAATGGATTGCAAGGCAGATTTGAGAAAATGCAGATGAGATGATCAGGACAAGTCAAAGGAGGTGCGTAGTCGGATACGGAAATGGCTGCACGTTCCCCAGTGAAAGCCTGCCGGTCGTAGTTTTCATTCCCGTGTCAGGCTGTGGGTCGAGAAAGGCTAAATGTGTGCGGCTCTACTATCGTGGCACCTAAATGGTTAGCCTAGCAGAGGATGGTTTCGATCCATCGACCTCTGAGTTATGGGCCCAGCACGCTTCCGCTGCGCCACTCTGCTCCGCCTCACCCCAGATCGGACTCGAACCCACAATCCCTGGCTTAGGAGGCCAGTGCCTTATCCATTAGGCCACTGGGGCTTACCAGCTGCGCTCCATCAGAGCCTTTGCTCCACTGGTATCAAAGGAATGTTTTAAATGTCGGGATAACCGGACAAAGCCACTGTGTTGAATTTTCGGGTCTCGGGCCCTGAGCTGGCAGAAAGCACTCCAGACTGACTGTGGCAGGTGAGCATGGCTATATTTCCTGATTTGAAATGTTTCCATGTCAGAAGATTGTTTGAAGAGGTGTTTGCATTTTACACGACAGTGTAAAGTGACGGGAAGATCAAGACTAAGTCAAGTGAACGTGTATATAAACGTGGAAGTGGCTACAGGTTCCCCACTCCGAAGGCCCCTCCACTCGCCGTTGTCAGCGCTGGCCCAGACTCTGAGGGAAATGGCGCGCGTCAACGCGCAGGAGAGGCATCTAAAAACTGGGCCTAGCAGAGGATGGTTTCGATCCATCGACCTCTGGGTTATGGGCCCAGCACGCTTCCGCTGCGCCACTCTGCTCTGCCTCAGTTCTGATTGCCTGCTCATTTCCATTAGCTCCAGTGCTCTCCTTGCAGTTTGATTGGATTGCAAGGCAGATTTGAGAAAATGCAGATGAGATGATCAGGACAAGTCAAAGGAGGTGCGTAGTCGGATACGGAAATGGCTGCACGTTCCCCAGTGAAAGCCTGCCGGTCGTAGTTTTCATTCCCGTGTCAGGCTGTGGGTCGTGAAAGGCTAAATGTGTGCGGCTCTACTATCGTGGCACCTAAAGGGTTAGCCTAGCAGAGGATGGTTTCGATCGATCCATTGACCTCTGGGTTATGGGCCCAGCACGCTTCCGCTGCGCCACTCTGCTCCGCCTCACCCCAGATGGGACTTGAACCCACAATCCCTGGCTTAGGAGGCCAGTGCCTTATCCATTAGGCCACTGGGGCTTACCGGCTGTGCTCCATCAGAGCCTTTGCTCCACTGGTATCAAAGGAATGTTTTAAATGTCGGGATAGCCGGACAAAGCCACTGTGTTGAATTTTCGGGTCTCGGGCCCTGAGCTGGCAGAAAGCACTCCAGACTGACTGTGGCAGGTGAGCATGGCTATATTTCCTGATTTGAAATGTTTCCATGTCAGAAGATTGTTTGAAGAGGTGTTTGCATTTTACACGACAGTGTAAAGTGACGGGAAGATCAAGACTAAGTCAAGTGAACGTGTATATAAACGTGGAAGTGGCTACAGGTTCCCCACTCCGAAGGCCCCTCCACTCGCCGTTGTCAGCGCTGGCCCAGACTCTGAGGGAAATGGCGCGCGTCAACGCGCAGGAGAGGCATCTAAAAACTGGGCCTAGCAGAGGATGGTTTCGATCGATCCATCGACCTCTGGGTTATGGGCCCAGCACGCTTCCGCTGCGCCACTCTGCTCTGCCTCAGTTCCGATTGCCTGCTCATTTCCATTAGCTCCAGTGCTCTCCTTGCAGTTTGATTGGATTGCAAGGCAGATTTGAGAAAATGCAGATGAGATGATCAGGACAAGTCAAAGGAGGTGCGTAGTCGGATACGGAAATGGCTGCACGTTCCCCAGTGAAAGCCTGCTGGTCGTAGTTTTCATTCCCGTGTCAGGCTGTGGGTCGAGAAAGGCTAAATGTGTGCGGCTCTACTATCGTGGCACCTAAAGGGTTAGCCTAGCAGAGGATGGTTTCGATCCATCGACCTCTGGGTTATGGGCCCAGCACGCTTCCGCTGCGCCACTCTGCTCCGCCTCACCCCAGATCGGACTCGAACCCACAATCCCTGGCTTAGGAGGCCAGTGCCTTATCCATTAGGCCACTGGGGCTTACCAGCTGCGCTCCATCAGAGCCTTTGCTCCACTGGTATCAAAGGAATGTTTTAAATGTCGGGATAACCGGACAAAGCCACTGTGTTGAATTTTCGGGTCTCGGGCCCTGAGCTGGCAGAAAGCACTCCAGACTGACTGTGGCAGGTGAGCATGGCTATATTTCCTGATTTGAAATGTTTCCATGTCAGAAGATTGTTTGAAGAGGTGTTTGCATTTTACACGACAGTGTAAAGTGACGGGAAGATCAAGACTAAGTCAAGTGAACGTGTATATAAACGTGGAAGTGGCTACAGGTTCCCCACTCCGAAGCCCCCTCCACTCGCCGTTGTCAGCGCTGGCCCAGACTCTGAGGGAAATGGCGCGCGTCAACGCGCAGGAGAGGCATCTAAAAACTGGGCCTAGCAGAGGATGGTTTCGATCCATCGACCTCTGGGTTATGGGCCCAGCACGCTTCCGCTGCGCCACTCTGCTCTGCCTCAGTTCTGATTGCCTGCTCATTTCCATTAGCTCCAGTGCTCTCCTTGCAGTTTGAATGGATTGCAAGGCAGATTTGAGAAAATGCAGATGAGATGATCAGGACAAGTCAAAGGAGGTGCGTAGTCGGATACGGAAATGGCTGCACGTTCCCCAGTGAAAGCCTGCCGGTCGTAGTTTTCATTCCCGTGTCAGGCTGTGGGTCGAGAAAGGCTAAATGTGTGCGGCTCTACTATCGTGGCACCTAAATGGTTAGCCTAGCAGAGGATGGTTTCGATCCATCGACCTCTGAGTTATGGGCCCAGCACGCTTCCGCTGCGCCACTCTGCTCCGCCTCACCCCAGATCGGACTCGAACCCACAATCCCTGGCTTAGGAGGCCAGTGCCTTATCCATTAGGCCACTGGGGCTTACCAGCTGCGCTCCATCAGAGCCTTTGCTCCACTGGTATCAAAGGAATGTTTTAAATGTCGGGATAACCGGACAAAGCCACTGTGTTGAATTTTCGGGTCTCGGGCCCTGAGCTGGCAGAAAGCACTCCAGAGTGACTGTGGCAGGTGAGCATGGCTATATTTCCTGATTTGAAATGTTTCCATGTCAGAAGATTGTTTGAAGAGGTGTTTGCATTTTACACGACAGTGTAAAGTGACGGGAAGATCAAGACTAAGTCAAGTGAACGTGTATATAAACGTGGAAGTGGCTACAGGTTCCCCACTCCGAAGGCCCCTCCACTCGCCGTTGTCAGCGCTGGCCCAGACTCTGAGGGAAATGGCGCGCGTCAACGCGCAGGAGAGGCATCTAAAAACTGGGCCTAGCAGAGGATGGTTTCGATCCATCGACCTCTGGGTTATGGGCCCAGCACGCTTCCGCTGCGCCACTCTGCTCTGCCTCAGTTCTGATTGCCTGCTCATTTCCATTAGCTCCAGTGCTCTCCTTGCAGTTTGATTGGATTGCAAGGCAGATTTGAGAAAATGCAGATGAGATGATCAGGACAAGTCAAAGGAGGTGCGTAGTCGGATACGGAAATGGCTGCACGTTCCCCAGTGAAAGCATGCCGGTCGTAGTTTTCATTCCCGTGTCAGGCTGTGGGTCGTGAAAGGCTAAATGTGTGCGGCTCTACTATCGTGGCACCTAAAGGGTTAGCCTAGCAGAGGATGGTTTCGATCCATTGACCTCTGGGTTATGGGCCCAGCACGCTTCCGCTGCGCCACTCTGCTCCGCCTCACCCCAGATGGGACTTGAACCCACAATCCCTGGCTTAGGAGGCCAGTGCCTTATCCATTAGGCCACTGGGGCTTACCGGCTGTGCTCCATCAGAGCCTTTGCTCCACTGGTATCAAAGGAATCTTTTAAATGTCGGGATAGCCGGACAAAGCCACTGTGTTGAATTTTCGGGTCTCGGGCCCTGAGCTGGCAGAAAGCACTCCAGACTGACTGTGGCAGGTGAGCATGGCTATATTTCCTGATTGGAAATGTTTCCATGTCAGAAGATTGTTTGAAGAGGTGTTTGCATTTTACACGACAGTGTAAAGTGACGGGAAGATCAAGACTAAGTCAAGTGAACGTGTATATAAACGTGGAAGTGGCTACAGGTTCCCCACTCCGAAGCCCCCTCCACTCGCCGTTGTCAGCGCTGGCCCAGACTCTGAGGGAAATGGCGCGCGTCAACGCGCAGGAGAGGCATCTAAAAACTGGGCCTAGCAGAGGATGGTTTCGATCCATCGACCTCTGGGTTATGGGCCCAGCACGCTTCCGCTGCGCCACTCTGCTCTGCCTCAGTTCTGATTGCCTGCTCATTTCCATTAGCTCCAGTGCACTCCTTGCAGTTTGATTGGATTGCAAGGCAGATTTGAGAAAATGCAGATGAGATGATCAGGACAAGTCAAAGGAGGTGCGTAGTCGGATAGGGAAATGGCTGCACGTTCCCCAGTGAAAGCCTGCCGGTCGTAGTTTTCATTCCCGTGTCAGGCTGTGGGTCGAGAAAGGCTAAATGTGTGCGGCTCTACTATCGTGGCACCTAAAGGGTTAGCCTAGCAGAGGATGGTTTCGATCCATCGACCTCTGGGTTATGGGCCCAGCACGCTTCCGCTGCGCCACTCTGCTCCGCCTCACCCCAGATCGGACTCGAACCCACAATCCCTGGCTTAGGAGGCCAGTGCCTTATCCATTAGGCCACTGGGGCTTACCAGCTGCGCTCCATCAGAGCCTTTGCTCCACTGGTATCAAAGGAATGTTTTAAATGTCGGGATAACCGGACAAAGCCACTGTGTTGAATTTTCGGGTCTCGGGCCCTGAGCTGGCAGAAAGCACTCCAGACTGACTGTGGCAGGTGAGCATGGCTATATTTCCTGATTTGAAATGTTTCCATGTCAGAAGATTGTTTGAAGAGGTGTTTGCATTTTACACGACAGTGTAAAGTGACGGGAAGATCAAGACTAAGTCAAGTGAACGTGTATATAAACGTGGAAGTGGCTACAGGTTCCCCACTCCGAAGCCCCCTCCACTCGCCGTTGTCAGCGCTGGCCCAGACTCTGAGGGAAATGGCGCGCGTCAACGCGCAGGAGAGGCATCTAAAAACTGGGCCTAGCAGAGGATGGTTTCGATCCATCGACCTCTGGGTTATGGGCCCAGCACGCTTCCGCTGCGCCACTCTGCTCTGCCTCAGTTCTGATTGCCTGCTCATTTCCATTAGCTCCAGTGCTCTCCTTGCAGTTTGATTGGATTGCAAGGCAGATTTGAGAAAATGCAGATGAGATGATCAGGACAAGTCAAAGGAGGTGCGTAGTCGGATATGGAAATGGCTGCACGTTCCCCAGTGAAAGCCTGCCGGTCGTAGTTTTCATTCCCGTGTCAGGCTGTGGGTCGAGAAAGGCTAAATGTGTGCGGCTCTACTATCGTGGCACCTAAAGGGTTAGCCTAGCAGAGGATGGTTTCGATCCATCGACCTCTGGGTTATGGGCCCAGCACGCTTCCGCTGCGCCACTCTGCTCCGCCTCCCCCCAGATGGGACTCGAACCCACAATCCCTGGCTTAGGAGGCCAGTGCCTTATCCATTAGGCCACTGGGGCTTACCAGCTGCCCTCCATCAGAGCCTTTGCTCCACTGGTATCAAAGGAATGTTTTAAATGTCGGGATAGCCGGACAAAGCCACTGTGTTGAATTTTCGGGTCTCGGGCCCTGAGCTGGCAGAAAGCACTCCAGACTGACTGTGGCAGGTGAGCATGGCTATATTTCCTGATTTGAAATGTTTCCATGTCAGAAGATTGTTTGAAGAGGTGTTTGCATTTTACACGACAGTGTAAAGTGACGGGAAGATCAAGACTAAGTCAAGTGAACGTGTATATAAACGTGGAAGTGGCTACAGGTTCCCCACTCCGAAGCCCCCTCCACTCGCCGTTGTCAGCGCTGGCCCAGACTCTGAGGGAAATGGCGCGCGTCAACGCGCAGGAGAGGCATCTAAAAACTCGGCCTAGCAGAGGATGGTTTCGATCCATCGACCTCTGGGTTATGGGCCCAGCACGCTTCCGCTGCGCCACTCTGCTCTGCCTCAGTTCTGATTGCCTGCTCATTTCCATTAGCTCCAGTGCTCTCCTTGCAGTTTGATTGGATTGCAAGGCAGATTTGAGAAAATGCAGATGAGATGATCAGGACAAGTCAAAGGAGGTGCGTAGTCGGATACGGAAATGGCTGCACGTTCCCCAGTGAAAGCCTGCCGGTCGTAGTTTTCATTCCCGTGTCAGGCTGTGGGTTGTGAAAGGCAAAATGTGTGCGGCTCTACTATCGTGGCTCCTAAAGGGTTAGCCTAGCAGAGGATGGTTTCGATCCATCGACCTCTGGGTTATGGGCCCAGCACGCTTCCGCTGCGCCACTCTGCTCCGCCTCCCCCCAGATGGGACTCGAACCCACAATCCCTGGCTTAGGAGGCCAGTGCCTTATCCATTAGGCCACTGGGGCTTACCAGCTGCCCTCCATCAGAGCCTTTGCTCCACTGGTATCAAAGGAATGTTTTAAATGTCGGGATAGCCGGACAAAGCCACTGTGTTGAATTTTCGGGTCTCGGGCCCTGAGCTGGCAGAAAGCACTCCAGACTGACTGTGGCAGGTGAGCATGGCTATATTTCCTGATTTGAAATGTTTCCATGTCAGAAGATTGTTTGAAGAGGTGTTTGCATTTTACACGACAGTGTAAAGTGACGGGAAGATCAAGACTAAGTCAAGTGAACGTGTATATAAACGTGGAAGTGGCTACAGGTTCCCCACTCCGAAGCCCCCTCCACTCGCCGTTGTCAGCGCTGGCCCAGACTCTGAGGGAAATGGCGCGCGTCAACGCGCAGGAGAGGCATCTAAAAACTCGGCCTAGCAGAGGATGGTTTCGATCCATCGACCTCTGGGTTATGGGCCCAGCACGCTTCCGCTGCGCCACTCTGCTCTGCCTCAGTTCTGATTGCCTGCTCATTTCCATTAGCTCCAGTGCTCTCCTTGCAGTTTGATTGGATTGCAAGGCAGATTTGAGAAAATGCAGATGAGATGATCAGGACAAGTCAAAGGAGGTGCGTAGTCGGATACGGAAATGGCTGCACGTTCCCCAGTGAAAGCCTGCCGGTCGTAGTTTTCATTCCCGTGTCAGGCTGTGGGTTGTGAAAGGCAAAATGTGTGCGGCTCTACTATCGTGGCTCCTAAAGGGTTAGCCTAGCAGAGGATGGTTTCGATCCATCGACCTCTGGGTTATGGGCCCAGCACGCTTCCGCTGCGCCACTCTGCTCCGCCTCACCCCAGATGGGACTCGAACCCACAATCCCTGGCTTAGGAGGCCAGTGCCTTATCCATTAGGCCACTGGGGCTTACCAGCTGCCCTCCATCAGAGCCTTTGCTCCACTGGTATCAAAGGAATGTTTTAAATGTCGGGATAGCCGGACAAAGCCACTGTGTTGAATTTTCGGGTCTCGGGCCCTGAGCTGGCAGAAAGCACTCCAGACTGACTGTGGCAGGTGAGCATGGCTATATTTCCTGATTGGAAATGTTTCCATGTCAGAAGATTGTTTGAAGAGGTGTTTGCATTTTACACGACAGTGTAAAGTGACGGGAAGATCAAGACTAAGTCAATTGAACGTGTATATAAACGTGGAAGTGGCTACAGGTTCCCCACTCCGAAGCCCCCTCCACTCGCCGTTGTCAGCGCTGGCCCAGACTCTGAGGGAAATGGCGCGCGTCAACGCGCAGGAGAGGCATCTAAGAACTGGGCCTAGCAGAGGATGGTTTCGATCCATCGACCTCTGGGTTATGGGCCCAGCACGCTTCCGCTGCGCCACTCTGCTCTGCCTCAGTTCTGATTGCCTGCTCATTTCCATTAGCTCCAGTGCTCTCCTTGCAGTTTGATTGGATTGCAAGGCAGATTTGAGAAAATGCAGATGAGATGATCAGGATAAGTCAAAGGAGGTGCGTGGTCGGATACGGAAATGGCTGCACGTTCCCCAGTGAAAGCCTGCCGGTCGTAGTTTTCATTCCCGTGTCAGGCTGTGGGTCGAGAAAGGCTAAATGTGTGCGGCTCTACTATCGTGGCACCTAAAGGGTTAGCCTAGCAGAGGATGGTTTCGATCCATCGACCTCTGAGTTATGGGCCCAGCACGCTTCCGCTGCGCCACTCTGCTCCGCCTCACCCAAGATCGGACTCGAACCCACAATCCCTGGCTTAGGAGGCCAGTGCCTTATCCATTAGGCCACTGGGGCTTACCAGCTGCGCTCCATCAGAGCCTTTGCTCCACTGGTATCAAAGGAATGTTTTAAATGTCGGGATAACCGGACAAAGCCACTGTGTTGAATTTTCGGGTCTCGGGCCCTGAGCTGGCAGAAAGCACTCCAGACTGACTGTGGCAGGTGAGCATGGCTATATTTCCTGATTTGAAATGTTTCCATGTCAGAAGATTGTTTGAAGAGGTGTTTGCATTTTACACGACAGTGTAAAGTGACGGGAAGATCAAGACTAAGTCAAGTGAACGTGTATATAAACGTGGAAGTGGCTACAGGTTCCCCACTCCGAAGCCCCCTCCACTCGCCGTTGTCAGCGCTGGCCCAGACTCTGAGGGAAATGGCGCGCGTCAACGCGCAGGAGAGGCATCTAAAAACTGGGCCTAGCAGAGGATGGTTTCGATCCATCGACCTCTGGGTTATGGGCCCAGCACGCTTCCGCTGCGCCACTCTGCTCTGCCTCAGTTCTGATTGCCTGCTCATTTCCATTAGCTCCAGTGCTCTCCTTGCAGTTTGAATGGATTGCAAGGCAGATTTGAGAAAATGCAGATGAGATGATCAGGACAAGTCAAAGGAGGTGCGTAGTCGGATACGGAAATGGCTGCACGTTCCCCAGTGAAAGCCTGCCGGTCGTAGTTTTCATTCCCGTGTCAGGCTGTGGGTCGAGAAAGGCTAAATGTGTGCGGCTCTACTATCGTGGCACCTAAATGGTTAGCCTAGCAGAGGATGGTTTCGATCCATCGACCTCTGAGTTATGGGCCCAGCACGCTTCCGCTGCGCCACTCTGCTCCGCCTCACCCCAGATCGGACTCGAACCCACAATCCCTGGCTTAGGAGGCCAGTGCCTTATCCATTAGGCCACTGGGGCTTACCAGCTGCGCTCCATCAGAGCCTTTGCTCCACTGGTATCAAAGGAATGTTTTAAATGTCGGGATAACCGGACAAAGCCACTGTGTTGAATTTTCGGGTCTCGGGCCCTGAGCTGGCAGAAAGCACTCCAGACTGACTGTGGCAGGTGAGCATGGCTATATTTCCTGATTTGAAATGTTTCCATGTCAGAAGATTGTTTGAAGAGGTGTTTGCATTTTACACGACAGTGTAAAGTGACGGGAAGATCAAGACTAAGTCAAGTGAACGTGTATATAAACGTGGAAGTGGCTACAGGTTCCCCACTCCGAAGGCCCCTCCACTCGCCGTTGTCAGCGCTGGCCCAGACTCTGAGGGAAATGGCGCGCGTCAACGCGCAGGAGAGGCATCTAAAAACTGGGCCTAGCAGAGGATGGTTTCGATCCATCGACCTCTGGGTTATGGGCCCAGCACGCTTCCGCTGCGCCACTCTGCTCTGCCTCAGTTCTGATTGCCTGCTCATTTCCATTAGCTCCAGTGCTCTCCTTGCAGTTTGATTGGATTGCAAGGCAGATTTGAGAAAATGCAGATGAGATGATCAGGACAAGTCAAAGGAGGTGCGTAGTCGGATACGGAAATGGCTGCACGTTCCCCAGTGAAAGCCTGCTGGTCGTAGTTTTCATTCCCGTGTCAGGCTGTGGGTCGAGAAAGGCTAAATGTGTGCGGCTCTACTATCGTGGCACCTAAAGGGTTAGCCTAGCAGAGGATGGTTTCGATCCATCGACCTCTGGGTTATGGGCCCAGCACGCTTCCGCTGCGCCACTCTGCTCCGCCTCACCCCAGATCGGACTCGAACCCACAATCCCTGGCTTAGGAGGCCAGTGCCTTATCCATTAGGCCACTGGGGCTTACCAGCTGCGCTCCATCAGAGCCTTTGCTCCACTGGTATCAAAGGAATGTTTTAAATGTCGGGATAACCGGACAAAGCCACTGTGTTGAATTTTCGGGTCTCGGGCCCTGAGCTGGCAGAAAGCACTCCAGACTGACTGTGGCAGGTGAGCATGGCTATATTTCCTGATTTGAAATGTTTCCATGTCAGAAGATTGTTTGAAGAGGTGTTTGCATTTTACACGACAGTGTAAAGTGACGGGAAGATCAAGACTAAGTCAAGTGAACGTGTATATAAACGTGGAAGTGGCTACAGGTTCCCCACTCCGAAGCCCCCTCCACTCGCCGTTGTCAGCGCTGGCCCAGACTCTGAGGGAAATGGCGCGCGTCAACGCGCAGGAGAGGCATCTAAAAACTGGGCCTAGCAGAGGATGGTTTCGATCCATCGACCTCTGGGTTATGGGCCCAGCACGCTTCCGCTGCGCCACTCTGCTCTGCCTCAGTTCTGATTGCCTGCTCATTTCCATTAGCTCCAGTGCTCTCCTTGCAGTTTGAATGGATTGCAAGGCAGATTTGAGAAAATGCAGATGAGATGATCAGGACAAGTCAAAGGAGGTGCGTAGTCGGATACGGAAATGGCTGCACGTTCCCCAGTGAAAGCCTGCCGGTCGTAGTTTTCATTCCCGTGTCAGGCTGTGCGTCGAGAAAGGCTAAATGTGTGCGGCTCTACTATCGTGGCACCTAAAGGGTTAGCCTAGCAGAGGATGGTTTCGATCCATCGACCTCTGGGTTATGGGCCCAGCACGCTTCCGCTGCGCCACTCTGCTCCGCCTCCCCCCAGATGGGACTCGAACCCACAATCCCTGGCTTAGGAGGCCAGTGCCTTATCCATTAGGCCACTGGGGCTTACCAGCTGCCCTCCATCAGAGCCTTTGCTCCACTGGTATCAAAGGAATGTTTTAAATGTCGGGATAACCGGACAAAGCCACTGTGTTGAATTTTCGGGTCTCGGGCCCTGAGCTGGCAGAAAGCACTCCAGACTGACTGTGGCAGGTGAGCATGGCTATATTTCCTGATTTGAAATGTTTCCATGTCAGAAGATTGTTTGAAGAGGTGTTTGCATTTTACACGACAGTGTAAAGTGACGGGAAGATCAAGACTAAGTCAAGTGAACGTGTATATAAACGTGGAAGTGGCTACAGGTTCCCCACTCCGAAGCCCCCTCCACTCGCCGTTGTCAGCGCTGGCCCAGACTCTGAGGGAAATGGCGCGCGTCAACGCGCAGGAGAGGCATCTAAAAACTGGGCCTAGCAGAGGATGGTTTCGATCCATCGACCTCTGGGTTATGGGCCCAGCACGCTTCCGCTGCGCCACTCTGCTCTGCCTCAGTTCTGATTGCCTGCTCATTTCCATTAGCTCCAGTGCTCTCCTTGCAGTTTGATTGGATTGCAAGGCAGATTTGAGAAAATGCAGATGAGATGATCAGGACAAGTCAAAGGAGGTGCGTAGTCGGATATGGAAATGGCTGCACGTTCCCCAGTGAAAGCCTGCCGGTCGTAGTTTTCATTCCCGTGTCAGGCTGTGCGTCGAGAAAGGCTAAATGTGTGCGGCTCTACTATCGTGGCACCTAAAGGGTTAGCCTAGCAGAGGATGGTTTCGATCCATCGACCTCTGGGTTATGGGCCCAGCACGCTTCCGCTGCGCCACTCTGCTCCGCCTCCCCCCAGATGGGACTCGAACCCACAATCCCTGGCTTAGGAGGCCAGTGCCTTATCCATTAGGCCACTGGGGCTTACCAGCTGCCCTCCATCAGAGCCTTTGCTCCACTGGTATCAAAGGAATGTTTTAAATGTCGGGATAGCCGGACAAAGCCACTGTGTTGAATTTTCGGGTCTCGGGCCCTGAGCTGGCAGAAAGCACTCCAGACTGACTGTGGCAGGTGAGCATGGCTATATTTCCTGATTTGAAATGTTTCCATGTCAGAAGATTGTTTGAAGAGGTGTTTGCATTTTACACGACAGTGTAAAGTGACGGGAAGATCAAGACTAAGTCAAGTGAACGTGTATATAAACGTGGAAGTGGCTACAGGTTCCCCACTCCGAAGCCCCCTCCACTCGCCGTTGTCAGCGCTGGCCCAGACTCTGAGGGAAATGGCGCGCGTCAACGCGCAGGAGAGGCATCTAAAAACTCGGCCTAGCAGAGGATGGTTTCGATCCATCGACCTCTGGGTTATGGGCCCAGCACGCTTCCGCTGCGCCACTCTGCTCTGCCTCAGTTCTGATTGCCTGCTCATTTCCATTAGCTCCAGTGCTCTCCTTGCAGTTTGATTGGATTGCAAGGCAGATTTGAGAAAATGCAGATGAGATGATCAGGACAAGTCAAAGGAGGTGCGTAGTCGGATACGGAAATGGCTGCACGTTCCCCAGTGAAAGCCTGCCGGTCGTAGTTTTCATTCCCGTGTCAGGCTGTGGGTTGTGAAAGGCAAAATGTGTGCGGCTCTACTATCGTGGCTCCTAAAGGGTTAGCCTAGCAGAGGATGGTTTCGATCCATCGACCTCTGGGTTATGGGCCCAGCACGCTTCCGCTGCGCCACTCTGCTCCGCCTCACCCCAGATGGGACTCGAACCCACAATCCCTGGCTTAGGAGGCCAGTGCCTTATCCATTAGGCCACTGGGGCTTACCAGCTGCCCTCCATCAGAGCCTTTGCTCCACTGGTATCAAAGGAATGTTTTAAATGTCGGGATAGCCGGACAAAGCCACTGTGTTGAATTTTCGGGTCTCGGGCCCTGAGCTGGCAGAAAGCACTCCAGACTGACTGTGGCAGGTGAGCATGGCTATATTTCCTGATTGGAAATGTTTCCATGTCAGAAGATTGTTTGAAGAGGTGTTTGCATTTTACACGACAGTGTAAAGTGACGGGAAGATCAAGACTAAGTCAATTGAACGTGTATATAAACGTGGAAGTGGCTACAGGTTCCCCACTCCGAAGCCCCCTCCACTCGCCGTTGTCAGCGCTGGCCCAGACTCTGAGGGAAATGGCGCGCGTCAACGCGCAGGAGAGGCATCTAAGAACTGGGCCTAGCAGAGGATGGTTTCGATCCATCGACCTCTGGGTTATGGGCCCAGCACGCTTCCGCTGCGCCACTCTGCTCTGCCTCAGTTCTGATTGCCTGCTCATTTCCATTAGCTCCAGTGCTCTCCTTGCAGTTTGATTGGATTGCAAGGCAGATTTGAGAAAATGCAGATGAGATGATCAGGATAAGTCAAAGGAGGTGCGTAGTCGGATACGGAAATGGCTGCACGTTCCCCAGTGAAAGCCTGCCGGTCGTAGTTTTCATTCCCGTGTCAGGCTGTGGGTCGAGAAAGGCTAAATGTGTGCGGCTCTACTATCGTGGCACCTAAAGGGTTAGCCTAGCAGAGGATGGTTTCGATCCATCGACCTCTGAGTTATGGGCCCAGCACGCTTCCGCTGCGCCACTCTGCTCCGCCTCACCCAAGATCGGACTCGAACCCACAATCCCTGGCTTAGGAGGCCAGTGCCTTATCCATTAGGCCACTGGGGCTTACCAGCTGCGCTCCATCAGAGCCTTTGCTCCACTGGTATCAAAGGAATGTTTTAAATGTCGGGATAACCGGACAAAGCCACTGTGTTGAATTTTCGGGTCTCGGGCCCTGAGCTGGCAGAAAGCACTCCAGACTGACTGTGGCAGGTGAGCATGGCTATATTTCCTGATTTGAAATGTTTCCATGTCAGAAGATTGTTTGAAGAGGTGTTTGCATTTTACACGACAGTGTAAAGTGACGGGAAGATCAAGACTAAGTCAAGTGAACGTGTATATAAACGTGGAAGTGGCTACAGGTTCCCCACTCCGAAGGCCCCTCCACTCGCCGTTGTCAGCGCTGGCCCAGACTCTGAGGGAAATGGCGCGCGTCAACGCGCAGGAGAGGCATCTAAAAACTGGGCCTAGCAGAGGATGGTTTCGATCCATCGACCTCTGGGTTATGGGCCCAGCACGCTTCCGCTGCGCCACTCTGCTCTGCCTCAGTTCTGATTGCCTGCTCATTTCCATTAGCTCCAGTGCTCTCCTTGCAGTTTGATTGGATTGCAAGGCAGATTTGAGAAAATGCAGATGAGATGATCAGGACAAGTCAAAGGAGGTGCGTAGTCGGATACGGAAATGGCTGCACGTTCCCCAGTGAAAGCCTGCCGGTCGTAGTTTTCATTCCCGTGTCAGGCTGTGGGTTGTGAAAGGCAAAATGTGTGCGGCTCTACTATCGTGGCACCTAAAGGGTTTGCCTAGCAGAGGATGGTTTTGATCCATCGACCTCTGGGTTATGGGCCCAGCACGCTTCCGCTGCGCCACTCTGCTCCGCCTCACCCCAGATGGGACTCGAACCCACAATCCCTGGCTTAGGAGGCCAGTGCCTTATCCATTAGGCCACTGGGGCTTACCGGCTGTGCTCCATCAGAGCCTTTGCTCCACTGGTATCAAAGGAATCTTTTAAATGTCGGGATAGCCGGACAAAGCCACTGTGTTGAATTTTCGGGTCTCGGGCCCTGAGCTGGCAGAAAGCACTCCAGACTGACTGTGGCAGGTGAGCATGGCTATATTTCCTGATTTGAAATGTTTCCATGTCAGAAGATTGTTTGAAGAGGTGTTTGCATTTTACACGACAGTGTAAAGTGACGGGAAGATCAAGACTAAGTCAAGTGAACGTGTATATAAACGTGGAAGTGGCTACAGGTTCCCCACTCCGAAGCCCCCTCCACTCGCCGTTGTCAGCGCTGGCCCAGACTCTGAGGGAAATGGCGCGCGTCAACGCGCAGGAGAGGCATCTAAAAACTGGGCCTAGCAGAGGATGGTTTCAATCCATCGACCTCTGGGTTATGGGCCCAGCACGCTTCCGCTGCGCCACTCTGCTCTGCCTCAGTTCTGATTGCCTGCTCATTTCCATTAGCTCCAGTGCTCTCCTTGCAGTTTGATTGGATTGCAAGGCAGATTTGAGAAAATGCAGATGAGATGATCAGGACAAGTCAAAGGAGGTGCGTAGTCGGATACGGAAATGGCTGCACGTTCCCCAGTGAAAGCCTGCCGGTCGTAGTTTTCATTCCCGTGTCAGGCTGTGGGTCGAGAAAGGCTAAATGTGTGCGGCTCTACTATCGTGGCACCTAAAGGGTTAGCCTAGCAGAGGATGGTTTCGATCCATCGACCTCTGGGTTATGGGCCCAGCACGCTTCCGCTGCGCCACTCTGCTCCGCCTCACCCCAGATGGGACTCGAACCCACAATCCCTGGCTTAGGAGGCCAGTGCCTTATCCATTAGGCCACTGGGGCTTACCAGCTGCCCTCCATCAGAGCCTTTGCTCCACTGGTATCAAAGGAATGTTTTAAATGTCGGGATAGCCGGACAAAGCCACTGTGTTGAATTTTCGGGTCTCGGGCCCTGAGCTGGCAGAAAGCACTCCAGACTGACTGTGGCAGGTGAGCATGGCTATATTTCCTGATTTGAAATGTTTCCATGTCAGAAGATTGTTTGAAGAGGTGTTTGCATTTTACACGACAGTGTAAAGTGACGGGAAGATCAAGACTAAGTCAAGTGAACGTGTATATAAACGTGGAAGTGGCTACAGGTTCCCCACTCCGAAGCCCCCTCCACTCGCCGTTGTCAGCGCTGGCCCAGACTCTGAGGGAAATGGCGCGCGTCAACGCGCAGGAGAGGCATCTAAAAACTGGGCCTAGCAGAGGATGGTTTCGATCCATCGACCTCTGGGTTATGGGCCCAGCACGCTTCCGCTGCGCCACTCTGCTCTGCCTCAGTTCTGATTGCCTGCTCATTTCCATTAGCTCCAGTGCTCTCCTTGCAGTTTGATTGGATTGCAAGGCAGATTTGAGAAAATGCAGATGAGATGATCAGGACAAGTCAAAGGAGGTGCGTAGTCGGATACGGAAATGGCTGCACGTTCCCCAGTGAAAGCCTGCCGGTCGTAGTTTTCATTCCCGTGTCAGGCTGTGGGTTGTGAAAGGCAAAATGTGTGCGGCTCTACTATCGTGGCTCCTAAAGGGTTAGCCTAGCAGAGGATGGTTTCGATCCATCGACCTCTGGGTTATGGGCCCAGCACGCTTCCGCTGCGCCACTCTGCTCCGCCTCACCCCAGATGGGACTCGAACCCACAATCCCTGGCTTAGGAGGCCAGTGCCTTATCCATTAGGCCACTGGGGCTTACCAGCTGCCCTCCATCAGAGCCTTTGCTCCACTGGTATCAAAGGAATGTTTTAAATGTCGGGATAGCCGGACAAAGCCACTGTGTTGAATTTTCGGGTCTCGGGCCCTGAGCTGGCAGAAAGCACTCCAGACTGACTGTGGCAGGTGAGCATGGCTATATATCCTGATTGGAAATGTTTCCATGTCAGAAGATTGTTTGAAGAGGTGTTTGCATTTTACACGACAGTGTAAAGTGACGGGAAGATCGATCAAGACTAAGTCAAGTGAACGTGTATATAAACGTGGAAGTGGCTACAGGTTCCCCACTCCGAAGCCCCCTCCACTCGCCGTTGTCAGCGCTGGCCCAGACTCTGAGGGAAATGGCGCGCGTCAACGCGCAGGAGAGGCATCTAAAAACTGGGCCTAGCAGAGGATGGTTTCGATCCATCGACCTCTGGGTTATGGGCCCAGCACGCTTCCGCTGCGCCACTCTGCTCTGCCTCAGTTCTGATTGCCTGTTCATTTCCATTAGCTCCAGTGCTCTCCTTGCAGTTTGATTGGATTGCAAGGCAGATTTGAGAAAATGCAGATGAGATGATCAGGACAAGTCAAAGGAGGTGCGTAGTCGGATACGGAAATGGCTGCACGTTCCCCAGTGAAAGCCTGCCGGTCGTAGTTTTCATTCCCGTGTCAGGCTGTGGGTCGAGAAAGGCTAAATGTGTGCGGCTCTACTATCGTGGCACCTAAAGGGTTAGCCTAGCAGAGGATGGTTTCGATCCATCGACCTCTGGGTTATGGGCCCAGCACGCTTCCGCTGCGCCACTCTGCTCCGCCCCCCCCCAGATGGGACTCGAACCCACAATCCCTGGCTTAGGAGGCCAGTGCCTTATCCATTAGGCCACTGGGGCTTACCAGCTGCCCTCCATCAGAGCCTTTGCTCCACTGGTATCAAAGGAATGTTTTAAATGTCGGGATAGCCGGACAAAGCCACTGTGTTGAATTTTCGGGTCTCGGGCCCTGAGCTGGCAGAAAGCACTCCAGACTGACTGTGGCAGGTGAGCATGGCTATATTTCCTGATTTGAAATGTTTCCATGTCAGAAGATTGTTTGAAGAGGTGTTTGCATTTTACACGACAGTGTAAAGTGACGGGAAGATCAAGACTAAGTCAAGTGAACGTGTATATAAACGTGGAAGTGGCTACAGGTTCCCCACTCCGAAGCCCCCTCCACTCGCCGTTGTCAGCGCTGGCCCAGACTCTGAGGGAAATGGCGCGCGTCAACGCGCAGGAGAGGCATCTAAAAACTCGGCCTAGCAGAGGATGGTTTCGATCCATCGACCTCTGGGTTATGGGCCCAGCACGCTTCCGCTGCGCCACTCTGCTCTGCCTCAGTTCTGATTGCCTGCTCATTTCCATTAGCTCCAGTGCTCTCCTTGCAGTTTGATTGGATTGCAAGGCAGATTTGAGAAAATGCAGATGAGATGATCAGGACAAGTCAAAGGAGGTGCGTAGTCGGATACGGAAATGGCTGCACGTTCCCCAGTGAAAGCCTGCCGGTCGTAGTTTTCATTCCCGTGTCAGGCTGTGGGTTGTGAAAGGCAAAATGTGTGCGGCTCTACTATCGTGGCTCCTAAAGGGTTAGCCTAGCAGAGGATGGTTTCGATCCATCGACCTCTGGGTTATGGGCCCAGCACGCTTCCGCTGCGCCACTCTGCTCCGCCTCACCCCAGATGGGACTCGAACCCACAATCCCTGGCTTAGGAGGCCAGTGCCTTATCCATTAGGCCACTGGGGCTTACCAGCTGCCCTCCATCAGAGCCTTTGCTCCACTGGTATCAAAGGAATGTTTTAAATGTCGGGATAGCCGGACAAAGCCACTGTGTTGAATTTTCGGGTCTCGGGCCCTGAGCTGGCAGAAAGCACTCCAGACTGACTGTGGCAGGTGAGCATGGCTATATTTCCTGATTGGAAATGTTTCCATGTCAGAAGATTGTTTGAAGAGGTGTTTGCATTTTACACGACAGTGTAAAGTGACGGGAAGATCAAGACTAAGTCAATTGAACGTGTATATAAACGTGGAAGTGGCTACAGGTTCCCCACTCCGAAGCCCCCTCCACTCGCCGTTGTCAGCGCTGGCCCAGACTCTGAGGGAAATGGCGCGCGTCAACGCGCAGGAGAGGCATCTAAAAACTGGGCCTAGCAGAGGATGGTTTCGATCCATCGACCTCTGGGTTATGGGCCCAGCACGCTTCCGCTGCGCCACTCTGCTCTGCCTCAGTTCTGATTGCCTGCTCATTTCCATTAGCTCCAGTGCTCTCCTTGCAGTTTGATTGGATTGCAAGGCAGATTTGAGAAAATGCAGATGAGATGATCAGGACAAGTCAAAGGAGGTGCGTAGTCGGATACGGAAATGGCTGCACGTTCCCCAGTGAAAGCCTGCCGGTCGTAGTTTTCATTCCCGTGTCAGGCTGTGGGTCGAGAAAGGCTAAATGTGTGCGGCTCTACTATCGTGGCACCTAAAGGGTTAGCCTAGCAGAGGATGGTTTCGATCCATCGACCTCTGAGTTATGGGGCCAGCACGCTTCCGCTGCGCCACTCTGCTCCGCCTCACCCCAGATCGGACTCGAACCCACAATCCCTGGCTTAGGAGGCCAGTGCCTTATCCATTAGGCCACTGGGGCTTACCAGCTGCCCTCCATCAGAGCCTTTGCTCCACTGGTATCAAAGGAATGTTTTAAATGTCGGGATAACCGGACAAAGCCACTGTGTTGAATTTTCGGGTCTCGGGCCCTGAGCTGGCAGAAAGCACTCCAGACTGACTGTGGCAGGTGAGCATGGCTATATTTCCTGATTTGAAATGTTTCCATGTCAGAAGATTGTTTGAAGAGGTGTTTGCATTTTACACGACAGTGTAAAGTGACGGGAAGATCAAGACTAAGTCAAGTGAACGTGTATATAAACGTGGAAGTGGCTACAGGTTCCCCACTCCGAAGGCCCCTCCACTCGCCGTTGTCAGCGCTGGCCCAGACTCTGAGGGAAATGGCGCGCGTCAACGCGCAGGAGAGGCATCTAAAAACTGGGCCTAGCAGAGGATGGTTTCGATCCATCGACCTCTGGGTTATGGGCCCAGCACGCTTCCGCTGCGCCACTCTGCTCTGCCTCAGTTCTGATTGCCTGCTCATTTCCATTAGCTCCAGTGCTCTCCTTGCAGTTTGATTGGATTGCAAGGCAGATTTGAGAAAATGCAGATGAGATGATCAGGACAAGTCAAAGGAGGTGCGTAGTCGGATACGGAAATGGCTGCACGTTCCCCAGTGAAAGCCTGCCGGTCGTAGTTTTCATTCCCGTGTCAGGCTGTGGGTTGTGAAAGGCAAAATGTGTGCGGCTCTACTATCGTGGCACCTAAAGGGTTTGCCTAGCAGAGGATGGTTTTGATCCATCGACCTCTGGGTTATGGGCCCAGCACGCTTCCGCTGCGCCACTCTGCTCCGCCTCACCCCAGATGGGACTCGAACCCACAATCCCTGGCTTAGGAGGCCAGTGCCTTATCCATTAGGCCACTGGGGCTTACCGGCTGTGCTCCATCAGAGCCTTTGCTCCACTGGTATCAAAGGAATGTTTTAAATGTCGGGATAGCCGGACAAAGCCACTGTGTTGAATTTTCGGGTCTCGGGCCCTGAGCTGGCAGAAAGCACTCCAGACTGACTGTGGCAGGTGAGCATGGCTATATTTCCTGATTTGAAATGTTTCCATGTCAGAAGATTGTTTGAAGAGGTGTTTGCATTTTACACGACAGTGTAAAGTGACGGGAAGATCAAGACTAAGTCAAGTGAACGTGTATATAAACGTGGAAGTGGCTACAGGTTCCCCACTCCGAAGCCCCCTCCACTCGCCGTTGTCAGCGCTGGCCCAGACTCTGAGGGAAATGGCGCGCGTCAACGCGCAGGAGAGGCATCTAAAAACTGGGCCTAGCAGAGGATGGTTTCGATCCATCGACCTCTGGGTTATGGGCCCAGCACGCTTCCGCTGCGCCACTCTGCTCTGCCTCAGTTCTGATTGCCTGCTCATTTCCATTAGCTCCAGTGCTCTCCTTGCAGTTTGATTGGATTGCAAGGCAGATTTGAGAAAATGCAGATGAGATGATCAGGACAAGTCAAAGGAGGTGTGTAGTCGGATACGGAAATGGCTGCACGTTCCCCAGTGAAAGCCTGCCGGTCGTAGTTTTCATTCCCGTGTCAGGCTGTGGGTCGAGAAAGGCTAAATGTGTGCGGCTCTACTATCGTGGCACCTAAAGGGTTAGCCTAGCAGAGGATGGTTTCGATCCATCGACCTCTGGGTTATGGGCACAGCACGCTTCCGCTGCGCCACACTGCTCCGCCTCACCCCAGATGGGTCTCGAACCCACAATCCCTGGCTTAGGAGGCCAGTGCCTTATCCATTAGGCCACTGGGGCTTACCAGCTGCCCTCCATCAGAGCCTTTGCTCCACTGGTATCAAAGGAATGTTTTAAATGTCGGGATAGCCGGACAAAGCCACTGTGTTGAATTTTCGGGTCTCGGGCCCTGAGCTGGCAGAAAGCACTCCAGACTGACTGTGGCAGGTGAGCATGGCTATATTTCCTGATTTGAAATGTTTCCATGTCAGAAGATTGTTTGAAGAGGTGTTTGCATTTTACACGACAGTGTAAAGTGACGGGAAGATCAAGACTAAGTCAAGTGAACGTGTATATAAACGTGGAAGTGGCTACAGGTTCCCCACTCCGAAGCCCCCTCCACTCGCCGTTGTCAGCGCTGGCCCAGACTCTGAGGGAAATGGCGCGCGTCAACGCGCAGGAGAGGCATCTAAAAACTGGGCCTAGCAGAGGATGGTTTCGATCCATCGACCTCTGGGTTATGGGCCCAGCACGCTTCCGCTGCGCCACTCTGCTCTGCCTCAGTTCTGATTGCCTGCTCATTTCCATTAGCTCCAGTGCTCTCCTTGCAGTTTGATTGGATTGCAAGGCAGATTTGAGAAAATGCAGATGAGATGATCAGGACAAGTCAAAGGAGGTGCGTAGTCGGATACGGAAATGGCTGCACGTTCCCCAGTGAAAGCCTGCCGGTCGTAGTTTTCATTCCCGTGTCAGGCTGTGGGTCGAGAAAGGCTAAATGTGTGCGGCTCTACTATCGTGGCACCTAAAGGGTTAGCCTAGCAGAGGATGGTTTCGATCCATCGACCTCTGGGTTATGGGCCCAGCACGCTTCCGCTGCGCCACTCTGCTCCGCCTCACCCCAGATGGGTCTCGAACCCACAATCCCTGGCTTAGGAGGCCAGTGCCTTATCCATTAGGCCACTGGGGCTTACCAGCTGCCCTCCATCAGAGCCTTTGCTCCACTGGTATCAAAGGAATGTTTTAAATGTCGGGATAGCCGGACAAAGCCACTGTGTTGAATTTTCGGGTCTCGGGCCCTGAGCTGGCAGAAAGCACTCCAGACTGACTGTGGCAGGTGAGCATGGCTATATTTCCTGATTTGAAATGTTTCCATGTCAGAAGATTGTTTGAAGAGGTGTTTGCATTTTACACGACAGTGTAAAGTGACGGGAAGATCAAGACTAAGTCAAGTGAACGTGTATATAAACGTGGAAGTGGCTACAGGTTCCCCACTCCGAAGCCCCCTCCACTCGCCGTTGTCAGCGCTGGCCCAGACTCTGAGGGAAATGGCGCGCGTCAACGCGCAGGAGAGGCATCTAAAAACTGGGCCTAGCAGAGGATGGTTTCGATCCATCGACCTCTGGGTTATGGGCCCAGCACGCTTCCGCTGCGCCACTCTGCTCTGCCTCAGTTCTGATTGCCTGCTCATTTCCATTAGCTCCAGTGCTCTCCTTGCAGTTTGATTGGATTGCAAGGCAGATTTGAGAAAATGCAGATGAGATGATCAGGACAAGTCAAAGGAGGTGCGTAGTCGGATACGGAAATGGCTGCACGTTCCCCAGTGAAAGCCTGCCGGTCGTAGTTTTCATTCCCGTGTCAGGCTGTGGGTTGTGAAAGGCAAAATGTGTGCGGCTCTACTATCGTGGCTCCTAAAGGGTTAGCCTAGCAGAGGATGGTTTCGATCCATCGACCTCTGGGTTATGGGCCCAGCACGCTTCCGCTGCGCCACTCTGCTCCGCCTCACCCCAGATGGGACTCGAACCCACAATCCCTGGCTTAGGAGGCCAGTGCCTTATCCATTAGGCCACTGGGGCTTACCAGCTGCCCTCCATCAGAGCCTTTGCTCCACTGGTATCAAAGGAATGTTTTAAATGTCGGGATAGCCGGACAAAGCCACTGTGTTGAATTTTCGGGTCTCGGGCCCTGAGCTGGCAGAAAGCACTCCAGACTGACTGTGGCAGGTGAGCATGGCTATATTTCCTGATTGGAAATGTTTCCATGTCAGAAGATTGTTTGAAGAGGTGTTTGCATTTTACACGACAGTGTAAAGTGACGGGAAGATCAAGACTAAGTCAAGTGAACGTGTATATAAACGTGGAAGTGGCTACAGGTTCCCCACTCCGAAGCCCCCTCCACTCGCCGTTGTCAGCGCTGGCCCAGACTCTGAGGGAAATGGCGCGCGTCAACGCGCAGGAGAGGCATCTAAAAACTGGGCCTAGCAGAGGATGGTTTCGATCCATCGACCTCTGGGTTATGGGCCCAGCACGCTTCCGCTGCGCCACTCTGCTCTGCCTCAGTTCTGATTGCCTGCTCATTTCCATTAGCTCCAGTGCACTCCTTGCAGTTTGATTGGATTGCAAGGCAGATTTGAGAAAATGCAGATGAGATGATCAGGACAAGTCAAAGGAGGTGCGTAGTCGGATACGGAAATGGCTGCACGTTCCCCAGTGAAAGCCTGCCGGTCGTAGTTTTCATTCCCGTGTCAGGCTGTGGGTCGAGAAAGGCTAAATGTGTGCGGCTCTACTATCGTGGCACCTAAAGGGTTAGCCTAGCAGAGGATGGTTTCGATCCATCGACCTCTGGGTTATGGGCCCAGCACGCTTCCGCTGCGCCACTCTGCTCCGCCTCACCCCAGATTGGACTCGAACCCACAATCCCTGGCTTAGGAGGCCAGTGCCTTATCCATTAGGCCACTGGGGCTTACCAGCTGCCCTCCATCAGAGCCTTTGCTCCACTGGTATCAAAGGAATGTTTTAAATGTCGGGATAGCCGGACAAAGCCACTGTGTTGAATTTTCGGGTCTCGGGCCCTGAGCTGGCAGAAAGCACTCCAGACTGACTGTGGCAGGTGAGCATGGCTATATTTCCTGATTTGAAATGTTTCCATGTCAGAAGATTGTTTGAAGAGGTGTTTGCATTTTACACGACAGTGTAAAGTGACGGGAAGATCAAGACTAAGTCAAGTGAACGTGTATATAAACGTGGAAGTGGCTACAGGTTCCCCACTCCGAAGCCCCCTCCACTCGCCGTTGTCAGCGCTGGCCCAGACTCTGAGGGAAATGGCGCGCGTCAACGCGCAGGAGAGGCATCTAAAAACTGGGCCTAGCAGAGGATGGTTTCGATCCATCGACCTCTGGGTTATGGGCCCAGCACGCTTCCGCTGCGCCACTCTGCTCTGCCTCAGTTCTGATTGCCTGCTCATTTCCATTAGCTCCAGTGCTCTCCTTGCAGTTTGATTGGATTGCAAGGCAGATTTGAGAAAATGCAGATGAGATGATCAGGACAAGTCAAAGGAGGTGCGTAGTCGGATACGGAAATGGCTGCACGTTCCCCAGTGAAAGCCTGCCGGTCGTAGTTTTCATTCCCGTGTCAGGCTGTGGGTCGAGAAAGGCTAAATGTGTGCGGCTCTACTATCGTGGCACCTAAAGGGTTAGCCTAGCAGAGGATGGTTTCGATCCATCGACCTCTGGGTTATGGGCCCAGCACGCTTCCGCTGCGCCACTCTGCTCCGCCTCACCCCAGATGGGTCTCGAACCCACAATCCCTGGCTTAGGAGGCCAGTGCCTTATCCATTAGGCCACTGGGGCTTACCAGCTGCCCTCCATCAGAGCCTTTGCTCCACTGGTATCAAAGGAATGTTTTAAATGTCGGGATAGCCGGACAAAGCCACTGTGTTGAATTTTCGGGTCTCGGGCCCTGAGCTGGCAGAAAGCACTCCAGACTGACTGTGGCAGGTGAGCATGGCTATATTTCCTGATTTGAAATGTTTCCATGTCAGAAGATTGTTTGAAGAGGTGTTTGCATTTTACACGACAGTGTAAAGTGACGGGAAGATCAAGACTAAGTCAAGTGAACATGTATATAAACGTGGAAGTGGCTACAGGTTCCCCACTCCGAAGCCCCCTCCACTCGCCGTTGTCAGCGCTGGCCCAGACTCTGAGGGAAATGGCGCGCGTCAACGCGCAGGAGAGGCATCTAAAAACTGGGCCTAGCAGAGGATGGTTTCGATCCATCGACCTCTGGGTTATGGGCCCAGCACGCTTCCGCTGCGCCACTCTGCTCTGCCTCAGTTCTGATTGCCTGCTCATTTCCATTAGCTCCAGTGCTCTCCTTGCAGTTTGATTGGATTGCAAGGCAGATTTGAGAAAATGCAGATGAGATGATCAGGACAAGTCAAAGGAGGTGCGTAGTCGGATACGGAAATGGCTGCACGTTCCCCAGTGAAAGCCTGCCGGTCGTAGTTTTCATTCCCGTGTCAGGCTGTGGGTTGTGAAAGGCAAAATGTGTGCGGCTCTACTATCGTGGCTCCTAAAGGGTTAGCCTAGCAGAGGATGGTTTCGATCCATCGACCTCTGGGTTATGGGCCCAGCACGCTTCCGCTGCGCCACTCTGCTCCGCCTCACCCCAGATGGGACTCGAACCCACAATCCCTGGCTTAGGAGGCCAGTGCCTTATCCATTAGGCCACTGGGGCTTACCAGCTGCCCTCCATCAGAGCCTTTGCTCCACTGGTATCAAAGGAATGTTTTAAATGTCGGGATAGCCGGACAAAGCCACTGTGTTGAATTTTCGGGTCTCGGGCCCTGAGCTGGCAGAAAGCACTCCAGACTGACTGTGGCAGGTGAGCATGGCTATATTTCCTGATTGGAAATGTTTCCATGTCAGAAGATTGTTTGAAGAGGTGTTTGCATTTTACACGACAGTGTAAAGTGACGGGAAGATCAAGACTAAGTCAAGTGAACGTGTATATAAACGTGGAAGTGGCTACAGGTTCCCCACTCCGAAGCCCCCTCCACTCGCCGTTGTCAGCGCTGGCCCAGACTCTGAGGGAAATGGCGCGCGTCAACGCGCAGGAGAGGCATCTAAAAACTGGGCCTAGCAGAGGATGGTTTCGATCCATCGACCTCTGGGTTATGGGCCCAGCACGCTTCCGCTGCGCCACTCTGCTCTGCCTCAGTTCTGATTGCCTGCTCATTTCCATTAGCTCCAGTGCACTCCTTGCAGTTTGATTGGATTGCAAGGCAGATTTGAGAAAATGCAGATGAGATGATCAGGACAAGTCAAAGGAGGTGCGTAGTCGGATACGGAAATGGCTGCACGTTCCCCAGTGAAAGCCTGCCGGTCGTAGTTTTCATTCCCGTGTCAGGCTGTGGGTCGAGAAAGGCTAAATGTGTGCGGCTCTACTATCGTGGCACCTAAAGGGTTAGCCTAGCAGAGGATGGTTTCGATCCATCGACCTCTGGGTTATGGGCCCAGCACGCTTCCGCTGCGCCACTCTGCTCCGCCTCACCCCAGATTGGACTCGAACCCACAATCCCTGGCTTAGGAGGCCAGTGCCTTATCCATTAGGCCACTGGGGCTTACCAGCTGCCCTCCATCAGAGCCTTTGCTCCACTGGTATCAAAGGAATGTTTTAAATGTCGGGATAGCCGGACAAAGCCACTGTGTTGAATTTTCGGGTCTCGGGCCCTGAGCTGGCAGAAAGCACTCCAGACTGACTGTGGCAGGTGAGCATGGCTATATTTCCTGATTTGAAATGTTTCCATGTCAGAAGATTGTTTGAAGAGGTGTTTGCATTTTACACGACAGTGTAAAGTGACGGGAAGATCAAGACTAAGTCAAGTGAACGTGTATATAAACGTGGAAGTGGCTACAGGTTCCCCACTCCGAAGCCCCCTCCACTCGCCGTTGTCAGCGCTGGCCCAGACTCTGAGGGAAATGGCGCGCGTCAACGCGCAGGAGAGGCCTCTAAAAACTCGGCCTAGCAGAGGATGGTTTCGATCCATCGACCTCTGGGTTATGGGCCCAGCACGCTTCCGCTGCGCCACTCTGCTCTGCCTCAGTTCTGATTGCCTGCTCATTTCCATTAGCTCCAGTGCTCTCCTTGCAGTTTGATTGGATTGCAAGGCAGATTTGAGAAAATGCAGATGAGATGATCAGGACAAGTCAAAGGAGGTGCGTAGTCGGATACGGAAATGGCTGCACGTTCCCCAGTGAAAGCCTGCCGGTCGTAGTTTTCATTCCCGTGTCAGGCTGTGGGTCGTGAAAGGCTAAATGTGTGCGGCTCTACTATCGTGGCACCTAAAGGGTTAGCCTAGCAGAGGATGGTTTCGATCCATTGACCTCTGGGTTATGGGCCCAGCACGCTTCCGCTGCGCCACTCTGCTCCGCCTCACCCCAGATGGGACTCGAACCCACAATCCCTGGCTTAGGAGGCCAGTGCCTTATCCATTAGGCCACTGGGGCTTACCAGCTGTGCTCCATCAGAGCCTTTGCTCCACTGGTATCAAAGGAATCTTTTAAATGTCGGGATAGCCGGACAAAGCCACTGTGTTGAATTTTCGGGTCTCGGGCCCTGAGCTGGCAGAAAGCACTCCAGACTGACTGTGGCAGGTGAGCATGGCTATATTTCCTGATTTGAAATGTTTCCATGTCAGAAGATTGTTTGAAGAGGTGTTTGCATTTTACACGACAGTGTAAAGTGACGGGAAGATCAAGACTAAGTCAAGTGAACGTGTATATAAACGTGGAAGTGGCTACAGGTTCCCCACTCCGAAGCCCCCTCCACTCGCCGTTGTCAGCGCTGGCCCAGACTCTGAGGGAAATGGCGCGCGTCAACGCGCAGGAGAGGCATCTAAAAACTGGGCCTAGCAGAGGATGGTTTCGATCCATCGACCTCTGGGTTATGGGCCCAGCACGCTTCCGCTGCGCCACTCTGCTCTGCCTCAGTTCTGATTGCCTGCTCATTTCCATTAGCTCCAGTGCTCTCCTTGCAGTTTGATTGGATTGCAAGGCAGATTTGAGAAAATGCAGATGAGATGATCAGGACAAGTCAAAGGAGGTGCGTAGTCGGATACGGAAATGGCTGCACGTTCCCCAGTGAAAGCCTGCCGGTCGTAGTTTTCATTCCCGTGTCAGGCTGTGGGTCGAGAAAGGCTAAATGTGTGCGGCTCTACTATCGTGGCACCTAAAGGGTTAGCCTAGCAGAGGATGGTTTCGATCCATCGACCTCTGGGTTATGGGCCCAGCACGCTTCCGCTGCGCCACTCTGCTCCGCCTCACCCCAGATCGGACTCGAACCCACAATCCCTGGCTTAGGAGGCCAGTGCCTTATCCATTAGGCCACTGGGGCTTACCAGCTGCCCTTCATCAGAGCCTTTGCTCCACTGGTATCAAAGGAATGTTTTGAATGTCGGGATAGCCGGACAAAGCCACTGTGTTGAATTTTCGGGTCTCGGGCCCTGAGCTGGCAGAAAGCACTCCAGACTGACTGTGGCAGGTGAGCATGGCTATATTTCCTGATTTGAAATGTTTCCATGTCAGAAGATTGTTTGAAGAGGTGTTTGCATTTTACACGACAGTGTAAAGTGACGGGAAGATCAAGACTAAGTCAAGTGAACGTGTATATAAACGTGGAAGTGGCTACAGGTTCCCCACTCCGAAGCCCCCTCCACTCGCCGTTGTCAGCGCTGGCCCAGACTCTGAGGGAAATGGCGCGCGTCAACGCGCAGGAGAGGCCTCTAAAAACTCGGCCTAGCAGAGGATGGTTTCGATCCATCGACCTCTGGGTTATGGGCCCAGCACGCTTCCGCTGCGCCACTCTGCTCTGCCTCACTTCTGATTGCCTGCTCATTTCCATTAGCTCCAGTGCTCTCCTTGCAGTTTGATTGGATTGCAAGGCAGATTTGAGAAAATGCAGATGAGATGATCAGGACAAGTCAAAGGAGGTGCGTAGTCGGATACGGAAATGGCTGCACGTTCCCCAGTGAAAGCCTGCCGGTCGTAGTTTTCATTCCCGTGTCAGGCTGTGGGTCGTGAAAGGCTAAATGTGTGCGGCTCTACTATCGTGGCACCTAAAGGGTTAGCCTAGCAGAGGATGGTTTCGATCCATTGACCTCTGGGTTATGGGCCCAGCACGCTTCCGCTGCGCCACTCTGCTCCACCTCACCCCAGATGGGACTTGAACCCACAATCCCTGGCTTAGGAGGCCAGTGCCTTATCCATTAGGCCACTGGGGCTTACTGGCTGTGCTCCATCAGAGCCTTTGCTCCACTGGTATCAAAGGAATCTTTTAAATGTCGGGATAGCCGGACAAAGCCACTGTGTTGAATTTTCGGGTCTCGGGCCCTGAGCTGGCAGAAAGCACTCCAGACTGACTGTGGCAGGTGAGCATGGCTATATTTCCTGATTTGAAATGTTTCCATGTCAGAAGATTGTTTGAAGAGGTGTTTGCATTTTACACGACAGTGTAAAGTGACGGGAAGATCAAGACTAAGTCAAGTGAACGTGTATATAAACGTGGAAGTGGCTACAGGTTCCCCACTCCGAAGCCCCCTCCACTCGCCGTTGTCAGCGCTGGCCCAGACTCTGAGGGAAATGGCGCGCGTCAACGCGCAGGAGAGGCCTCTAAAAACTCGGCCTAGCAGAGGATGGTTTCGATCCATCGACCTCTGGGTTATGGGCCCAGCACGCTTCCGCTGCGCCACTCTGCTCTGCCTCACTTCTGATTGCCTGCTCATTTCCATTAGCTCCAGTGCTCTCCTTGCAGTTTGATTGGATTGCAAGGCAGATTTGAGAAAATGCAGATGAGATGATCAGGACAAGTCAAAGGAGGTGCGTAGTCGGATACGGAAATGGCTGCACGTTCCCCAGTGAAAGCCTGCCGGTCGTAGTTTTCATTCCCGTGTCAGGCTGTGGGTTGTGAAAGGCAAAATGTGTGCGGCTCTACTATCGTGGCACCTAAAGGGTTTGCCTAGCAGAGGATGGTTTCGATCCATCGACCTCTGGGTTATGGGCCCAGCACGCTTCCGCTGCGCCACTCTGCTCCGCCTCACCCCAGATGGGACTCGAACCCACAATCCCTGGCTTAGGAGGCCAGTGCCTTATCCATTAGGCCACTGGGGCTTACCAGCTGCCCTTCATCAGAGCCTTTGCTCCACTGGTATCAAAGGAATGTTTTGAATGTCGGGATAGCCGGACAAAGCCACTGTGTTGAATTTTCGGGTCTCGGGCCCTGAGCTGGCAGAAAGCACTCCAGACTGACTGTGGCAGGTGAGCATGGCTATATTTCCTGATTTGAAATGTTTCCATGTCAGAAGATTGTTTGAAGAGGTGTTTGCATTTTACACGACAGTGTAAAGTGACGGGAAGATCAAGACTAAGTCAAGTGAACGTGTATATAAACGTGGAAGTGGCTACAGGTTCCCCACTCCGAAGCCCCCTCCACTCGCCGTTGTCAGCGCTGGCCCAGACTCTGAGGGAAATGGCGCGCGTCAACGCGCAGGAGAGGCCTCTAAAAACTCGGCCTAGCAGAGGATGGTTTCGATCCATCGACCTCTGGGTTATGGGCCCAGCACGCTTCCGCTGCGCCACTCTGCTCTGCCTCACTTCTGATTGCCTGCTCATTTCCATTAGCTCCAGTGCTCTCCTTGCAGTTTGATTGGATTGCAAGGCAGATTTGAGAAAATGCAGATGAGATGATCAGGACAAGTCAAAGGAGGTGCGTAGTCGGATACGGAAATGGCTGCACGTTCCCAAGTGAAAGCCTGCCGGTCGTAGTTTTCATTCCCGTGTCAGGCTGTGGGTTGTGAAAGGCAAAATGTGTGCGGCTCTACTATCGTGGCACCTAAAGGGTTTGCCTAGCAGAGGATGGTTTCGATCCATCGACCTCTGGGTTATGGGCCCAGCACGCTTCCGCTGCGCCACTCTGCTCCGCCTCACCCCAGATTGGACTCGAACCCACAATCCCTGGCATAGGAGGCCAGTGCCTTATCCATTAGGCCACTGGGGCTTACCAGCTGCGCTCCATCAGAGCCTTTGCTCCACTGGTATCAAAGGAATGTTTTAAATGTCGGGATAACCGGACAAAGCCACTGTGTTGAATTTTCGGGTCTCGGGCCCTGAGCTGGCAGAAAGCACTCCAGACTGACTGTGGCAGGTGAGCATGGCTATATTTCCTGATTTGAAATGTTTCCATGTCAGAAGATTGTTTGAAGAGGTGTTTGCATTTTACACGACAGTGTAAAGTGACGGGAAGATCAAGACTAAGTCAAGTGAACGTGTATATAAACGTGGAAGTGGCTACAGGTTCCCCACTCCGAAGCCCCCTCCACTCGCCGTTGTCAGCGCTGGCCCAGACTCTGAGGGAAATGGCGCGCGTCAACGCGCAGGAGAGGCATCTAAAAACTCGGCCTAGCAGAGGATGGTTTCGATCCATCGACCTCTGGGTTATGGGCCCAGCACGCTTCCGCTGCGCCACTCTGCTCTGCCTCAGTTCTGATTGCCTGCTCATTTCCATTAGCTCCAGTGCTCTCCTTGCAGTTTGATTGGATTGCAAGGCAGATTTGAGAAAATGCAGATGAGATGATCAGGACAAGTCAAAGGAGGTGCGTAGTCGGATACGGAAATGGCTGCACGTTCCCCAGTGAAAGCCTGCCGGTCGTAGTTTTCATTCCCGTGTCAGGCTGTGGGTTGTGAAAGGCAAAATGTGTGCGGCTCTACTATCGTGGCACCTAAAGGGTTTGCCTAGCAGAGGATGGTTTCGATCCATCGACCTCTGGGTTATGGGCCCAGCACGCTTCCGCTGCGCCACTCTGCTCCGCCTCACCCCAGATGGGACTCGAACCCACAATTCCTGGCTTATGAGGCCAGTGCCTTATGCATTAGGCCACTGGGGCTTACCAGCTGTGCTCCATCAGAGCCTTTGCTCCACTGGTATCAAAGGAATCTTTTAAATGTCGGGATAGCCGGACAAAGCCACTGTGTTGAATTTTCGAGTCTCGGGCCCTGAGCTGGCAGAAAGCACTCCAGACTGACTGTGGCAGGTGAGCATGGCTATATTTCCTGATTTGAAATGTTTCCATGTCAGAAGATTGTTTGAAGAGGTGTTTGCATTTTACACGACAGTGTAAAGTGACGGGAAGATCAAGACTAAGTCAAGTGAACGTGTATATAAACGTGGAAGTGGCTACAGGTTCCCCACTCCGAAGCCCCCTCCACTCGCCGTTGTCAGCGCTGGCCCAGACTCTGAGGGAAATGGCGCGCGTCAACGCGCAGGAGAGGCCTCTAAAAACTCGGCCTAGCAGAGGATGGTTTCGATCCATCGACCTCTGGGTTATGGGCCCAGCACGCTTCCGCTGCGCCACTCTGCTCTGCCTCAGTTCTGATTGCCTGCTCATTTCCATTAGCTCCAGTGCTCTCCTTGCAGTTTGATTGGATTGCAAGGCAGATTTGAGAAAATGCAGATGAGATGATCAGGACAAGTCAAAGGAGGTGCGTAGTCGGATACGGAAATGGCTGCACGTTCCCCAGTGAAAGCCTGCCGGTCGTAGTTTTCATTCCCGTGTCAGGCTGTGGGTCGTGAAAGGCTAAATGTGTGCGGCTCTACTATCGTGGCACCTAAAGGGTTAGCCTAGCAGAGGATGGTTTCGATCCATTGACCTCTGGGTTATGGGCCCAGCACGCTTCCGCTGCGCCACTCTGCTCCGCCTCACCCCAGATGGGACTCGAACCCACAATCCCTGGCTTAGGAGGCCAGTGCCTTATCCATTAGGCCACTGGGGCTTACCAGCTGTGCTCCATCAGAGCCTTTGCTCCACTGGTATCAAAGGAATGTTTTAAATGTCGGGATAGCCGGACAAAGCCACTGTGTTGAATTTTCGGGTCTCGGGCCCTGAGCTGGCAGAAAGCACTCCAGACTGACTGTGGCAGGTGAGCATGGCTATATTTCCTGATTTGAAATGTTTCCATGTCAGAAGATTGTTTGAAGAGGTGTTTGCATTTTACACGACAGTGTAAAGTGACGGGAAGATCAAGACTAAGTCAAGTGAACGTGTATATAAACGTGGAAGTGGCTACAGGTTCCCCACTCCGAAGCCCCCTCCACTCGCCGTTGTCAGCGCTGGCCCAGACTCTGAGGGAAATGGCGCGCGTCAACGCGCAGGAGAGGCATCTAAAAACTGGGCCTAGCAGAGGATGGTTTCGATCCATCGACCTCTGGGTTATGGGCCCAGCACGCTTCCGCTGCGCCACTCTGCTCTGCCTCAGTTCTGATTGCCTGCTCATTTCCATTAGCTCCAGTGCTCTCCTTGCAGTTTGATTGGATTGCAAGGCAGATTTGAGAAAATGCAGATGAGATGATCAGGACAAGTCAAAGGAGGTGCGTAGTCGGATACGGAAATGGCTGCACGTTCCCCAGTGAAAGCCTGCCGGTCGTAGTTTTCATTCCCGTGTCAGGCTGTGGGTCGTGAAAGGCTAAATGTGTGCGGCTCTACTATCGTGGCACCTAAAGGGTTAGCCTAGCAGAGGATGGTTTCGATCCATTGACCTCTGGGTTATGGGCCCAGCACGCTTCCGCTGCGCCACTCTGCTCCGCCTCACCCCAGATGGGACTCGAACCCACAATCCCTGGCTTAGGAGGCCAGTGCCTTATCCATTAGGCCACTGGGGCTTACCAGCTGTGCTCCATCAGAGCCTTTGCTCCACTGGTATCAAAGGAATGTTTTAAATGTCGGGATAGCCGGACAAAGCCACTGTGTTGAATTTTCGGGTCTCGGGCCCTGAGCTGGCAGAAAGCACTCCAGACTGACTGTGGCAGGTGAGCATGGCTATATTTCCTGATTGGAAATGTTTCCATGTCAGAAGATTGTTTGAAGAGGTGTTTGCATTTTACACGACAGTGTAAAGTGACGGGAAGATCAAGACTAAGTCAAGTGAACGTGTATATAAACGTGGAAGTGGCTACAGGTTCCCCACTCCGAAGCCCCCTCCACTCGCCGTTGTCAGCGCTGGCCCAGACTCTGAGGGAAATGGCGCGCGTCAACGCGCAGGAGAGGCATCTAAAAACTGGGCCTAGCAGAGGATGGTTTCGATCCATCGACCTCTGGGTTATGGGCCCAGCACGCTTCCGCTGCGCCACTCTGCTCTGCCTCAGTTCTGATTGCCTGCTCATTTCCATTAGCTCCAGTGCTCTCCTTGCAGTTTGATTGGATTGCAAGGCAGATTTGAGAAAATGCAGATGAGATGATCAGGACAAGTCAAAGGAGGTGCGTAGTCGGATACGGAAATGGCTGCACGTTCCCCAGTGAAAGCCTGCCGGTCGTAGTTTTCATTCCCGTGTCAGGCTGTGGGTCGAGAAAGGCTAAATGTGTGCGGCTCTACTATCGTGGCACCTAAAGGGTTAGCCTAGCAGAGGATGGTTTCGATCCATCGACCTCTGGGTTATGGGCCCAGCACGCTTCCGCTGCGCCACTCTGCTCCGCCTCACCCCAGATCGGACTCGAACCCACAATCCCTGGCTTAGGAGGCCAGTGCCTTATCCATTAGGCCACTGGGGCTTACCAGCTGCCCTTCATCAGAGCCTTTGCTCCACTGGTATCAAAGGAATGTTTTGAATGTCGGGATAGCCGGACAAAGCCACTGTGTTGAATTTTCGGGTCTCGGGCCCTGAGCTGGCAGAAAGCACTCCAGACTGACTGTGGCAGGTGAGCATGGCTATATTTCCTGATTTGAAATGTTTCCATGTCAGAAGATTGTTTGAAGAGGTGTTTGCATTTTACACGACAGTGTAAAGTGACGGGAAGATCAAGACTAAGTCAAGTGAACGTGTATATAAACGTGGAAGTGGCTACAGGTTCCCCACTCCGAAGCCCCCTCCACTCGCCGTTGTCAGCGCTGGCCCAGACTCTGAGGGAAATGGCGCGCGTCAACGCGCAGGAGAGGCCTCTAAAAACTCGGCCTAGCAGAGGATGGTTTCGATCCATCGACCTCTGGGTTATGGGCCCAGCACGCTTCCGCTGCGCCACTCTGCTCTGCCTCACTTCTGATTGCCTGCTCATTTCCATTAGCTCCAGTGCTCTCCTTGCAGTTTGATTGGATTGCAAGGCAGATTTGAGAAAATGCAGATGAGATGATCAGGACAAGTCAAAGGAGGTGCGTAGTCGGATACGGAAATGGCTGCACGTTCCCCAGTGAAAGCCTGCCGGTCGTAGTTTTCATTCCCGTGTCAGGCTGTGGGTCGTGAAAGGCTAAATGTGTGCGGCTCTACTATCGTGGCACCTAAAGGGTTAGCCTAGCAGAGGATGGTTTCGATCCATTGACCTCTGGGTTATGGGCCCAGCACGCTTCCGCTGCGCCACTCTGCTCCACCTCACCCCAGATGGGACTTGAACCCACAATCCCTGGCTTAGGAGGCCAGTGCCTTATCCATTAGGCCACTGGGGCTTACTGGCTGTGCTCCATCAGAGCCTTTGCTCCACTGGTATCAAAGGAATCTTTTAAATGTCGGGATAGCCGGACAAAGCCACTGTGTTGAATTTTCGGGTCTCGGGCCCTGAGCTGGCAGAAAGCACTCCAGACTGACTGTGGCAGGTGAGCATGGCTATATTTCCTGATTTGAAATGTTTCCATGTCAGAAGATTGTTTGAAGAGGTGTTTGCATTTTACACGACAGTGTAAAGTGACGGGAAGATCAAGACTAAGTCAAGTGAACGTGTATATAAACGTGGAAGTGGCTACAGGTTCCCCACTCCGAAGCCCCCTCCACTCGCCGTTGTCAGCGCTGGCCCAGACTCTGAGGGAAATGGCGCGCGTCAACGCGCAGGAGAGGCCTCTAAAAACTCGGCCTAGCAGAGGATGGTTTCGATCCATCGACCTCTGGGTTATGGGCCCAGCACGCTTCCGCTGCGCCACTCTGCTCTGCCTCACTTCTGATTGCCTGCTCATTTCCATTAGCTCCAGTGCTCTCCTTGCAGTTTGATTGGATTGCAAGGCAGATTTGAGAAAATGCAGATGAGATGATCAGGACAAGTCAAAGGAGGTGCGTAGTCGGATACGGAAATGGCTGCACGTTCCCCAGTGAAAGCCTGCCGGTCGTAGTTTTCATTCCCGTGTCAGGCTGTGGGTTGTGAAAGGCAAAATGTGTGCGGCTCTACTATCGTGGCACCTAAAGGGTTTGCCTAGCAGAGGATGGTTTCGATCCATCGACCTCTGGGTTATGGGCCCAGCACGCTTCCGCTGCGCCACTCTGCTCCGCCTCACCCCAGATGGGACTCGAACCCACAATCCCTGGCTTAGGAGGCCAGTGCCTTATCCATTAGGCCACTGGGGCTTACCAGCTGCCCTTCATCAGAGCCTTTGCTCCACTGGTATCAAAGGAATGTTTTGAATGTCGGGATAGCCGGACAAAGCCACTGTGTTGAATTTTCGGGTCTCGGGCCCTGAGCTGGCAGAAAGCACTCCAGACTGACTGTGGCAGGTGAGCATGGCTATATTTCCTGATTTGAAATGTTTCCATGTCAGAAGATTGTTTGAAGAGGTGTTTGCATTTTACACGACAGTGTAAAGTGACGGGAAGATCAAGACTAAGTCAAGTGAACGTGTATATAAACGTGGAAGTGGCTACAGGTTCCCCACTCCGAAGCCCCCTCCACTCGCCGTTGTCAGCGCTGGCCCAGACTCTGAGGGAAATGGCGCGCGTCAACGCGCAGGAGAGGCCTCTAAAAACTCGGCCTAGCAGAGGATGGTTTCGATCCATCGACCTCTGGGTTATGGGCCCAGCACGCTTCCGCTGCGCCACTCTGCTCTGCCTCACTTCTGATTGCCTGCTCATTTCCATTAGCTCCAGTGCTCTCCTTGCAGTTTGATTGGATTGCAAGGCAGATTTGAGAAAATGCAGATGAGATGATCAGGACAAGTCAAAGGAGGTGCGTAGTCGGATACGGAAATGGCTGCACGTTCCCAAGTGAAAGCCTGCCGGTCGTAGTTTTCATTCCCGTGTCAGGCTGTGGGTTGTGAAAGGCAAAATGTGTGCGGCTCTACTATCGTGGCACCTAAAGGGTTTGCCTAGCAGAGGATGGTTTCGATCCATCGACCTCTGGGTTATGGGCCCAGCACGCTTCCGCTGCGCCACTCTGCTCCGCCTCACCCCAGATTGGACTCGAACCCACAATCCCTGGCATAGGAGGCCAGTGCCTTATCCATTAGGCCACTGGGGCTTACCAGCTGCGCTCCATCAGAGCCTTTGCTCCACTGGTATCAAAGGAATGTTTTAAATGTCGGGATAACCGGACAAAGCCACTGTGTTGAATTTTCGGGTCTCGGGCCCTGAGCTGGCAGAAAGCACTCCAGACTGACTGTGGCAGGTGAGCATGGCTATATTTCCTGATTTGAAATGTTTCCATGTCAGAAGATTGTTTGAAGAGGTGTTTGCATTTTACACGACAGTGTAAAGTGACGGGAAGATCAAGACTAAGTCAAGTGAACGTGTATATAAACGTGGAAGTGGCTACAGGTTCCCCACTCCGAAGCCCCCTCCACTCGCCGTTGTCAGCGCTGGCCCAGACTCTGAGGGAAATGGCGCGCGTCAACGCGCAGGAGAGGCATCTAAAAACTCGGCCTAGCAGAGGATGGTTTCGATCCATCGACCTCTGGGTTATGGGCCCAGCACGCTTCCGCTGCGCCACTCTGCTCTGCCTCAGTTCTGATTGCCTGCTCATTTCCATTAGCTCCAGTGCTCTCCTTGCAGTTTGATTGGATTGCAAGGCAGATTTGAGAAAATGCAGATGAGATGATCAGGACAAGTCAAAGGAGGTGCGTAGTCGGATACGGAAATGGCTGCACGTTCCCCAGTGAAAGCCTGCCGGTCGTAGTTTTCATTCCCGTGTCAGGCTGTGGGTTGTGAAAGGCAAAATGTGTGCGGCTCTACTATCGTGGCACCTAAAGGGTTTGCCTAGCAGAGGATGGTTTCGATCCATCGACCTCTGGGTTATGGGCCCAGCACGCTTCCGCTGCGCCACTCTGCTCCGCCTCACCCCAGATGGGACTCGAACCCACAATTCCTGGCTTATGAGGCCAGTGCCTTATGCATTAGGCCACTGGGGCTTACCAGCTGTGCTCCATCAGAGCCTTTGCTCCACTGGTATCAAAGGAATCTTTTAAATGTCGGGATAGCCGGACAAAGCCACTGTGTTGAATTTTCGAGTCTCGGGCCCTGAGCTGGCAGAAAGCACTCCAGACTGACTGTGGCAGGTGAGCATGGCTATATTTCCTGATTTGAAATGTTTCCATGTCAGAAGATTGTTTGAAGAGGTGTTTGCATTTTACACGACAGTGTAAAGTGACGGGAAGATCAAGACTAAGTCAAGTGAACGTGTATATAAACGTGGAAGTGGCTACAGGTTCCCCACTCCGAAGCCCCCTCCACTCGCCGTTGTCAGCGCTGGCCCAGACTCTGAGGGAAATGGCGCGCGTCAACGCGCAGGAGAGGCCTCTAAAAACTCGGCCTAGCAGAGGATGGTTTCGATCCATCGACCTCTGGGTTATGGGCCCAGCACGCTTCCGCTGCGCCACTCTGCTCTGCCTCAGTTCTGATTGCCTGCTCATTTCCATTAGCTCCAGTGCTCTCCTTGCAGTTTGATTGGATTGCAAGGCAGATTTGAGAAAATGCAGATGAGATGATCAGGACAAGTCAAAGGAGGTGCGTAGTCGGATACGGAAATGGCTGCACGTTCCCCAGTGAAAGCCTGCCGGTCGTAGTTTTCATTCCCGTGTCAGGCTGTGGGTCGTGAAAGGCTAAATGTGTGCGGCTCTACTATCGTGGCACCTAAAGGGTTAGCCTAGCAGAGGATGGTTTCGATCCATTGACCTCTGGGTTATGGGCCCAGCACGCTTCCGCTGCGCCACTCTGCTCCGCCTCACCCCAGATGGGACTCGAACCCACAATCCCTGGCTTAGGAGGCCAGTGCCTTATCCATTAGGCCACTGGGGCTTACCAGCTGTGCTCCATCAGAGCCTTTGCTCCACTGGTATCAAAGGAATGTTTTAAATGTCGGGATAGCCGGACAAAGCCACTGTGTTGAATTTTCGGGTCTCGGGCCCTGAGCTGGCAGAAAGCACTCCAGACTGACTGTGGCAGGTGAGCATGGCTATATTTCCTGATTTGAAATGTTTCCATGTCAGAAGATTGTTTGAAGAGGTGTTTGCATTTTACACGACAGTGTAAAGTGACGGGAAGATCAAGACTAAGTCAAGTGAACGTGTATATAAACGTGGAAGTGGCTACAGGTTCCCCACTCCGAAGCCCCCTCCACTCGCCGTTGTCAGCGCTGGCCCAGACTCTGAGGGAAATGGCGCGCGTCAACGCGCAGGAGAGGCATCTAAAAACTGGGCCTAGCAGAGGATGGTTTCGATCCATCGACCTCTGGGTTATGGGCCCAGCACGCTTCCGCTGCGCCACTCTGCTCTGCCTCAGTTCTGATTGCCTGCTCATTTCCATTAGCTCCAGTGCTCTCCTTGCAGTTTGATTGGATTGCAAGGCAGATTTGAGAAAATGCAGATGAGATGATCAGGACAAGTCAAAGGAGGTGCGTAGTCGGATACGGAAATGGCTGCACGTTCCCCAGTGAAAGCCTGCCGGTCGTAGTTTTCATTCCCGTGTCAGGCTGTGGGTCGTGAAAGGCTAAATGTGTGCGGCTCTACTATCGTGGCACCTAAAGGGTTAGCCTAGCAGAGGATGGTTTCGATCCATTGACCTCTGGGTTATGGGCCCAGCACGCTTCCGCTGCGCCACTCTGCTCCGCCTCACCCCAGATGGGACTCGAACCCACAATCCCTGGCTTAGGAGGCCAGTGCCTTATCCATTAGGCCACTGGGGCTTACCAGCTGTGCTCCATCAGAGCCTTTGCTCCACTGGTATCAAAGGAATGTTTTAAATGTCGGGATAGCCGGACAAAGCCACTGTGTTGAATTTTCGGGTCTCGGGCCCTGAGCTGGCAGAAAGCACTCCAGACTGACTGTGGCAGGTGAGCATGGCTATATTTCCTGATTGGAAATGTTTCCATGTCAGAAGATTGTTTGAAGAGGTGTTTGCATTTTACACGACAGTGTAAAGTGACGGGAAGATCAAGACTAAGTCAAGTGAACGTGTATATAAACGTGGAAGTGGCTACAGGTTCCCCACTCCGAAGCCCCCTCCACTCGCCGTTGTCAGCGCTGGCCCAGACTCTGAGGGAAATGGCGCGCGTCAACGCGCAGGAGAGGCATCTAAAAACTGGGCCTAGCAGAGGATGGTTTCGATCCATCGACCTCTGGGTTATGGGCCCAGCACGCTTCCGCTGCGCCACTCTGCTCTGCCTCAGTTCTGATTGCCTGCTCATTTCCATTAGCTCCAGTGCTCTCCTTGCAGTTTGATTGGATTGCAAGGCAGATTTGAGAAAATGCAGATGAGATGATCAGGACAAGTCAAAGGAGGTGCGTAGTCGGATACGGAAATGGCTGCACGTTCCCCAGTGAAAGCCTGCCGGTCGTAGTTTTCATTCCCGTGTCAGGCTGTGGGTCGAGAAAGGCTAAATGTGTGCGGCTCTACTATCGTGGCACCTAAAGGGTTAGCCTAGCAGAGGATGGTTTCGATCCATCGACCTCTGGGTTATGGGCCCAGCACGCTTCCGCTGCGCCACTCTGCTCCGCCTCACCCCAGATCGGACTCGAACCCACAATCCCTGGCTTAGGAGGCCAGTGCCTTATCCATTAGGCCACTGGGGCTTACCAGCTGCGCTCCATCAGAGCCTTTGCTCCACTGGTATCAAAGGAATGTTTTAAATGTCGGGATAACCGGACAAAGCCACTGTGTTGAATTTTCGGGTCTCGGGCCCTGAGCTGGCAGAAAGCACTCCAGACTGACTGTGGCAGGTGAGCATGGCTATATTTCCTGATTTGAAATGTTTCCATGTCAGAAGATTGTTTGAAGAGGTGTTTGCATTTTACACGACAGTGTAAAGTGACGGGAAGATCAAGACTAAGTCAAGTGAACGTGTATATAAACGTGGAAGTGGCTACAGGTTCCCCACTCCGAAGCCCCCTCCACTCGCCGTTGTCAGCGCTGGCCCAGACTCTGAGGGAAATGGCGCGCGTCAACGCGCAGGAGAGGCATCTAAAAACTCGGCCTAGCAGAGGATGGTTTCGATCCATCGACCTCTGGGTTATGGGCCCAGCACGCTTCCGCTGCGCCACTCTGCTCTGCCTCAGTTCTGATTGCCTGCTCATTTCCATTAGCTCCAGTGCTCTCCTTGCAGTTTGATTGGATTGCAAGGCAGATTTGAGAAAATGCAGATGAGATGATCAGGACAAGTCAAAGGAGGTGCGTAGTCGGATACGGAAATGGCTGCACGTTCCCCAGTGAAAGCCTGCCGGTCGTAGTTTTCATTCCCGTGTCAGGCTGTGGGTTGTGAAAGGCAAAATGTGTGCGGCTCTACTATCGTGGCACCTAAAGGGTTTGCCTAGCAGAGGATGGTTTCGATCCATCGACCTCTGGGTTATGGGCCCAGCACGCTTCCGCTGCGCCACTCTGCTCCGCCTCACCCCAGATGGGACTCGAACCCACAATCCCTGGCTTAGGAGGCCAGTGCCTTATCCATTAGGCCACTGGGGCTTACCAGCTGCCCTCCATCAGAGCCTTTGCTCCACTGGTATCAAAGGA
>NW_027468685.1:10269171-10289171 GCF_046254945.1 Alosa pseudoharengus
CGGAAATGGCTGCACGTTCCCCAGTGAAAGCCTGCCGGTCGTAGTTTTCATTCCCGTGTCAGGCTGTGGGTCGTGAAAGGCTAAATGTGTGCGGCTCTACTATCGTGGCACCTAAAGGGTTAGCCTAGCAGAGGATGGTTTCGATCCATTGACCTCTGGGTTATGGGCCCAGCACGCTTCCGCTGCGCCACTCTGCTCCGCCTCACCCCAGATGGGACTCGAACCCACAATCCCTGGCTTAGGAGGCCAGTGCCTTATCCATTAGGCCACTGGGGCTTACCAGCTGCCCTTCATCAGAGCCTTTGCTCCACTGGTATCAAAGGAATGTTTTGAATGTCGGGATAGCCTGACAAAGCCACTGTGTTGAATTTTCGGGTCTCGGGCCCTGAGCTGGCAGAAAGCACTCCAGACTGACTGTGGCAGGTGAGCATGGCTATATTTCCTGATTTGAAATGTTTCCATGTCAGAAGATTGTTTGAAGAGGTGTTTGCATTTTACACGACAGTGTAAAGTGACGGGAAGATCAAGACTAAGTCAAGTGAACGTGTATATAAACGTGGAAGTGGCTACAGGTTCCCCACTCCGAAGCCCCCTCCACTCGCCGTTGTCAGCGCTGGCCCAGACTCTGAGGGAAATGGCGCGCGTCAACGCGCAGGAGAGGCATCTAAAAACTGGGCCTAGCAGAGGATGGTTTCGATCCATCGACCTCTGGGTTATGGGCCCAGCACGCTTCCGCTGCGCCACTCTGCTCTGCCTCAGTTCTGATTGCCTGCTCATTTCCATTAGCTCCAGTGCTCTCCTTGCAGTTTGATTGGATTGCAAGGCAGATTTGAGAAAATGCAGATGAGATGATCAGGACAAGTCAAAGGAGGTGCGTAGTCGGATACGGAAATGGCTGCACGTTCCCCAGTGAAAGCCTGCCGGTCGTAGTTTTCATTCCCGTGTCAGGCTGTGGGTCGTGAAAGGCTAAATGTGTGCGGCTCTACTATCGTGGCACCTAAAGGGTTAGCCTAGCAGAGGATGGTTTCGATCCATTGACCTCTGGGTTATGGGCCCAGCACGCTTCCGCTGCGCCACTCTGCTCCGCCTCACCCCAGATGGGACTCGAACCCACAATCCCTGGCTTAGGAGGCCAGTGCCTTATCCATTAGGCCACTGGGGCTTACCAGCTGCCCTTCATCAGAGCCTTTGCTCCACTGGTATCAAAGGAATGTTTTGAATGTCGGGATAGCCGGACAAAGCCACTGTGTTGAATTTTCGGGTCTCGGGCCCTGAGCTGGCAGAAAGCACTCCAGACTGACTGTGGCAGGTGAGCATGGCTATATTTCCTGATTTGAAATGTTTCCATGTCAGAAGATTGTTTGAAGAGGTGTTTGCATTTTACACGACAGTGTAAAGTGACGGGAAGATCAAGACTAAGTCAAGTGAACGTGTATATAAACGTGGAAGTGGCTACAGGTTCCCCACTCCGAAGCCCCCTCCACTCGCCGTTGTCAGCGCTGGCCCAGACTCTGAGGGAAATGGCGCGCGTCAACGCGCAGGAGAGGCCTCTAAAAACTCGGCCTAGCAGAGGATGGTTTCGATCCATCGACCTCTGGGTTATGGGCCCAGCACGCTTCCGCTGCGCCACTCTGCTCTGCCTCACTTCTGATTGCCTGCTCATTTCCATTAGCTCCAGTGCTCTCCTTGCAGTTTGATTGGATTGCAAGGCAGATTTGAGAAAATGCAGATGAGATGATCAGGACAAGTCAAAGGAGGTGCGTAGTCGGATACGGAAATGGCTGCACGTTCCCAAGTGAAAGCCTGCCGGTCGTAGTTTTCATTCCCGTGTCAGGCTGTGGGTTGTGAAAGGCAAAATGTGTGCGGCTCTACTATCGTGGCACCTAAAGGGTTTGCCTAGCAGAGGATGGTTTCGATCCATCGACCTCTGGGTTATGGGCCCAGCACGCTTCCGCTGCGCCACTCTGCTCCGCCTCACCCCAGATTGGACTCGAACCCACAATCCCTGGCATAGGAGGCCAGTGCCTTATCCATTAGGCCACTGGGGCTTACCAGCTGCGCTCCATCAGAGCCTTTGCTCCACTGGTATCAAAGGAATGTTTTAAATGTCGGGATAACCGGACAAAGCCACTGTGTTGAATTTTCGGGTCTCGGGCCCTGAGCTGGCAGAAAGCACTCCAGACTGACTGTGGCAGGTGAGCATGGCTATATTTCCTGATTTGAAATGTTTCCATGTCAGAAGATTGTTTGAAGAGGTGTTTGCATTTTACACGACAGTGTAAAGTGACGGGAAGATCAAGACTAAGTCAAGTGAACGTGTATATAAACGTGGAAGTGGCTACAGGTTCCCCACTCCGAAGCCCCCTCCACTCGCCGTTGTCAGCGCTGGCCCAGACTCTGAGGGAAATGGCGCGCGTCAACGCGCAGGAGAGGCATCTAAAAACTCGGCCTAGCAGAGGATGGTTTCGATCCATCGACCTCTGGGTTATGGGCCCAGCACGCTTCCGCTGCGCCACTCTGCTCTGCCTCACTTCTGATTGCCTGCTCATTTCCATTAGCTCCAGTGCTCTCCTTGCAGTTTGATTGGATTGCAAGGCAGATTTGAGAAAATGCAGATGAGATGATCAGGACAAGTCAAAGGAGGTGCGTAGTCGGATACGGAAATGGCTGCACGTTCCCCAGTGAAAGCCTGCCGGTCGTAGTTTTCATTCCCGTGTCAGGCTGTGGGTTGTGAAAGGCAAAATGTGTGCGGCTCTACTATCGTGGCACCTAAAGGGTTTGCCTAGCAGAGGATGGTTTCGATCCATCGACCTCTGGGTTATGGGCCCAGCACGCTTCCGCTGCGCCACTCTGCTCCGCCTCACCCCAGATGGGACTCGAACCCACAATTCCTGGCTTATGAGGCCAGTGCCTTATGCATTAGGCCACTGGGGCTTACCAGCTGTGCTCCATCAGAGCCTTTGCTCCACTGGTATCAAAGGAATCTTTTAAATGTCGGGATAGCCGGACAAAGCCACTGTGTTGAATTTTCGAGTCTCGGGCCCTGAGCTGGCAGAAAGCACTCCAGACTGACTGTGGCAGGTGAGCATGGCTATATTTCCTGATTTGAAATGTTTCCATGTCAGAAGATTGTTTGAAGAGGTGTTTGCATTTTACACGACAGTGTAAAGTGACGGGAAGATCAAGACTAAGTCAAGTGAACGTGTATATAAACGTGGAAGTGGCTACAGGTTCCCCACTCCGAAGCCCCCTCCACTCGCCGTTGTCAGCGCTGGCCCAGACTCTGAGGGAAATGGCGCGCGTCAACGCGCAGGAGAGGCCTCTAAAAACTCGGCCTAGCAGAGGATGGTTTCGATCCATCGACCTCTGGGTTATGGGCCCAGCACGCTTCCGCTGCGCCACTCTGCTCTGCCTCAGTTCTGATTGCCTGCTCATTTCCATTAGCTCCAGTGCTCTCCTTGCAGTTTGATTGGATTGCAAGGCAGATTTGAGAAAATGCAGATGAGATGATCAGGACAAGTCAAAGGAGGTGCGTAGTCGGATACGGAAATGGCTGCACGTTCCCCAGTGAAAGCCTGCCGGTCGTAGTTTTCATTCCCGTGTCAGGCTGTGGGTCGTGAAAGGCTAAATGTGTGCGGCTCTACTATCGTGGCACCTAAAGGGTTAGCCTAGCAGAGGATGGTTTCGATCCATTGACCTCTGGGTTATGGGCCCAGCACGCTTCCGCTGCGCCACTCTGCTCCGCCTCACCCCAGATGGGACTCGAACCCACAATCCCTGGCTTAGGAGGCCAGTGCCTTATCCATTAGGCCACTGGGGCTTACCAGCTGTGCTCCATCAGAGCCTTTGCTCCACTGGTATCAAAGGAATGTTTTAAATGTCGGGATAGCCGGACAAAGCCACTGTGTTGAATTTTCGGGTCTCGGGCCCTGAGCTGGCAGAAAGCACTCCAGACTGACTGTGGCAGGTGAGCATGGCTATATTTCCTGATTTGAAATGTTTCCATGTCAGAAGATTGTTTGAAGAGGTGTTTGCATTTTACACGACAGTGTAAAGTGACGGGAAGATCAAGACTAAGTCAAGTGAACGTGTATATAAACGTGGAAGTGGCTACAGGTTCCCCACTCCGAAGCCCCCTCCACTCGCCGTTGTCAGCGCTGGCCCAGACTCTGAGGGAAATGGCGCGCGTCAACGCGCAGGAGAGGCATCTAAAAACTGGGCCTAGCAGAGGATGGTTTCGATCCATCGACCTCTGGGTTATGGGCCCAGCACGCTTCCGCTGCGCCACTCTGCTCTGCCTCAGTTCTGATTGCCTGCTCATTTCCATTAGCTCCAGTGCTCTCCTTGCAGTTTGATTGGATTGCAAGGCAGATTTGAGAAAATGCAGATGAGATGATCAGGACAAGTCAAAGGAGGTGCGTAGTCGGATACGGAAATGGCTGCACGTTCCCCAGTGAAAGCCTGCCGGTCGTAGTTTTCATTCCCGTGTCAGGCTGTGGGTCGTGAAAGGCTAAATGTGTGCGGCTCTACTATCGTGGCACCTAAAGGGTTAGCCTAGCAGAGGATGGTTTCGATCCATTGACCTCTGGGTTATGGGCCCAGCACGCTTCCGCTGCGCCACTCTGCTCCGCCTCACCCCAGATGGGACTCGAACCCACAATCCCTGGCTTAGGAGGCCAGTGCCTTATCCATTAGGCCACTGGGGCTTACCAGCTGCCCTTCATCAGAGCCTTTGCTCCACTGGTATCAAAGGAATGTTTTGAATGTCGGGATAGCCGGACAAAGCCACTGTGTTGAATTTTCGGGTCTCGGGCCCTGAGCTGGCAGAAAGCACTCCAGACTGACTGTGGCAGGTGAGCATGGCTATATTTCCTGATTTGAAATGTTTCCATGTCAGAAGATTGTTTGAAGAGGTGTTTGCATTTTACACGACAGTGTAAAGTGACGGGAAGATCAAGACTAAGTCAAGTGAACGTGTATATAAACGTGGAAGTGGCTACAGGTTCCCCACTCCGAAGCCCCCTCCACTCGCCGTTGTCAGCGCTGGCCCAGACTCTGAGGGAAATGGCGCGCGTCAACGCGCAGGAGAGGCATCTAAAAACTGGGCCTAGCAGAGGATGGTTTCGATCCATCGACCTCTGGGTTATGGGCCCAGCACGCTTCCGCTGCGCCACTCTGCTCTGCCTCAGTTCTGATTGCCTGCTCATTTCCATTAGCTCCAGTGCTCTTCTTGCAGTTTGATTGGATTGCAAGGCAGATTTGAGAAAATGCAGATGAGATGATCAGGACAAGTCAAAGGAGGTGCGTAGTCGGATACGGAAATGGCTGCACGTTCCCCAGTGAAAGCCTGCCGGTCGTAGTTTTCATTCCCGTGTCAGGCTGTGGGTCGAGAAAGGCTAAATGTGTGCGGCTCTACTATCGTGGCACCTAAAGGGTTTGCCTAGCAGAGGATGGTTTCGATCCATCGACCTCTGGGTTATGGGCCCAGCACGCTTCCGCTGCGCCACTCTGCTCCGCCTCACCCCAGATTGGACTCGAACCCACAATCCCTGGCATAGGAGGCCAGTGCCTTATCCATTAGGCCACTGGGGCTTACCAGCTGCGCTCCATCAGAGCCTTTGCTCCACTGGTATCAAAGGAATGTTTTAAATGTCGGGATAACCGGACAAAGCCACTGTGTTGAATTTTCGGGTCTCGGGCCCTGAGCTGGCAGAAAGCACTCCAGACTGACTGTGGCAGGTGAGCATGGCTATATTTCCTGATTTGAAATGTTTCCATGTCAGAAGATTGTTTGAAGAGGTGTTTGCATTTTACACGACAGTGTAAAGTGACGGGAAGATCAAGACTAAGTCAAGTGAACGTGTATATAAACGTGGAAGTGGCTACAGGTTCCCCACTCCGAAGCCCCCTCCACTCGCCGTTGTCAGCGCTGGCCCAGACTCTGAGGGAAATGGCGCGCGTCAACGCGCAGGAGAGGCATCTAAAAACTCGGCCTAGCAGAGGATGGTTTCGATCCATCGACCTCTGGGTTATGGGCCCAGCACGCTTCCGCTGCGCCACTCTGCTCTGCCTCAGTTCTGATTGCCTGCTCATTTCCATTAGCTCCAGTGCTCTCCTTGCAGTTTGATTGGATTGCAAGGCAGATTTGAGAAAATGCAGATGAGATGATCAGGACAAGTCAAAGGAGGTGCGTAGTCGGATACGGAAATGGCTGCACGTTCCCCAGTGAAAGCCTGCCGGTCGTAGTTTTCATTCCCGTGTCAGGCTGTGGGTTGTGAAAGGCAAAATGTGTGCGGCTCTACTATCGTGGCACCTAAAGGGTTTGCCTAGCAGAGGATGGTTTCGATCCATCGACCTCTGGGTTATGGGCCCAGCACGCTTCCGCTGCGCCACTCTGCTCCGCCTCACCCCAGATGGGACTCGAACCCACAATCCCTGGCTTAGGAGGCCAGTGCCTTATCCATTAGGCCACTGGGGCTTACCAGCTGCCCTCCATCAGAGCCTTTGCTCCACTGGTATCAAAGGAATGTTTTAAATGTCGGGATAGCCGGACAAAGCCACTGTGTTGAATTTTCGGGTCTCGGGCCCTGAGCTGGCAGAAAGCACTCCAGACTGACTGTGGCAGGTGAGCATGGCTATATTTCCTGATTGGAAATGTTTCCATGTCAGAAGATTGTTTGAAGAGGTGTTTGCATTTTACACGACAGTGTAAAGTGACGGGAAGATCAAGACTAAGTCAAGTGAACGTGTATATAAACGTGGAAGTGGCTACAGGTTCCCCACTCCGAAGCCCCCTCCACTCGCCGTTGTCAGCGCTGGCCCAGACTCTGAGGGAAATGGCGCGCGTCAACGCGCAGGAGAGGCATCTAAAAACTCGGCCTAGCAGAGGATGGTTTCGATCCATCGACCTCTGGGTTATGGGCCCAGCACGCTTCCGCTGCGCCACTCTGCTCTGCCTCAGTTCTGATTGCCTGCTCATTTCCATTAGCTCCAGTGCTCTCCTTGCAGTTTGATTGGATTGCAAGGCAGATTTGAGAAAATGCAGATGAGATGATCAGGACAAGTCAAAGGAGGTGCGTAGTCGGATACGGAAATGGCTGCACGTTCCCCAGTGAAAGCCTGCCGGTCGTAGTTTTCATTCCCGTGTCAGGCTGTGGGTTGTGAAAGGCAAAATGTGTGCGGCTCTACTATCGTGGCACCTAAAGGGTTTGCCTAGCAGAGGATGGTTTCGATCGATCCATCGACCTCTGGGTTATGGGCCCAGCACGCTTCCGCTGCGCCACTCTGCTCCGCCTCACCCCAGATGGGACTCGAACCCACAATCCCTGGCTTAGGAGGCCAGTGCCTTATCCATTAGGCCACTGGGGCTTACCAGCTGCCCTCCATCAGAGCCTTTGCTCCACTGGTATCAAAGGAATGTTTTAAATGTCGGGATAGCCGGACAAAGCCACTGTGCTGAATTTTCGGGTCTCGGGCCCTGAGCTGGCAGAAAGCACTCCAGACTGACTGTGGCAGGTGAGCATGGCTATATTTCCTGATTGGAAATGTTTCCATGTCAGAAGATTGTTTGAAGAGGTGTTTGCATTTTACACGACAGTGTAAAGTGACGGAAAGATCAAGACTAAGTCAAGTGAACGTGTATATAAACGTGGAAGTGGCTACAGGTTCCCCACTCCGAAGCCCCCTCCACTCGCCGTTGTCAGCGCTGGCCCAGACTCTGAGGGAAATGGCGCGCGTCAACGCGCAGGAGAGGCATCTAAAAACTGGGCCTAGCAGAGGATGGTTTCGATCCATCGACCTCTGGGTTATGGGCCCAGCACGCTTCCGCTGCGCCACTCTGCTCTGCCTCAGTTCTGATTGCCTGCTCATTTCCATTAGCTCCAGTGCACTCCTTGCAGTTTGATTGGATTGCAAGGCAGATTTGAGAAAATGCAGATGAGATGATCAGGACAAGTCAAAGGAGGTGCGTAGTCGGATACGGAAATGGCTGCACGTTCCCCAGTGAAAGCCTGCCGGTCGTAGTTTTCATTCCCGTGTCAGGCTGTGGGTCGAGAAAGGCTAAATGTGTGCGGCTCTACTATCGTGGCACCTAAAGGGTTTGCCTAGCAGAGGATGGTTTCGATCCATCGACCTCTGGGTTATGGGCCCAGCACGCTTCCGCTGCGCCACTCTGCTCCGCCTCACCCCAGATGGGACTCGAACCCACAATCCCTGGCTTAGGAGGCCAGTGCCTTATCCATTAGGCCACTGGGGCTTACCAGCTGCCCTTCATCAGAGCCTTTGCTCCACTGGTATCAAAGGAATGTTTTGAATGTCGGGATAGCCGGACAAAGCCACTGTGTTGAATTTTCGGGTCTCGGGCCCTGAGCTGGCAGAAAGCACTCCAGACTGACTGTGGCAGGTGAGCATGGCTATATTTCCTGATTTGAAATGTTTCCATGTCAGAAGATTGTTTGAAGAGGTGTTTGCATTTTACACGACAGTGTAAAGTGACGGGAAGATCAAGACTAAGTCAAGTGAACGTGTATATAAACGTGGAAGTGGCTACAGGTTCCCCACTCCGAAGCCCCCTCCACTCGCCGTTGTCAGCGCTGGCCCAGACTCTGAGGGAAATGGCGCGCGTCAACGCGCAGGAGAGGCCTCTAAAAACTCGGCCTAGCAGAGGATGGTTTCGATCCATCGACCTCTGGGTTATGGGCCCAGCACGCTTCCGCTGCGCCACTCTGCTCTGCCTCACTTCTGATTGCCTGCTCATTTCCATTAGCTCCAGTGCTCTCCTTGCAGTTTGATTGGATTGCAAGGCAGATTTGAGAAAATGCAGATGAGATGATCAGGACAAGTCAAAGGAGGTGCGTAGTCGGATACGGAAATGGCTGCACGTTCCCCAGTGAAAGCCTGCCGGTCGTAGTTTTCATTCCCGTGTCAGGCTGTGGGTTGTGAAAGGCAAAATGTGTGCGGCTCTACTATCGTGGCACCTAAAGGGTTTGCCTAGCAGAGGATGGTTTTGATCCATCGACCTCTGGGTTATGGGCCCAGCACGCTTCCGCTGCGCCACTCTGCTCCGCCTCACCCCAGATGGGACTCGAACCCACAATCCCTGGCTTAGGAGGCCAGTGCCTTATCCATTAGGCCATTGGGGCTTACCAGCTGCCCTTCATCAGAGCCTTTGCTCCACTGGTATCAAAGGAATGTTTTGAATGTCGGGATAGCCGGACAAAGCCACTGTGTTGAATTTTCGGGTCTCGGGCCCTGAGCTGGCAGAAAGCACTCCAGACTGACTGTGGCAGGTGAGCATGGCTATATTTCCTGATTTGAAATGTTTCCATGTCAGAAGATTGTTTGAAGAGGTGTTTGCATTTTACACGACAGTGTAAAGTGACGGGAAGATCAAGACTAAGTCAAGTGAACGTGTATATAAACGTGGAAGTGGCTACAGGTTCCCCACTCCGAAGCCCCCTCCACTCGCCGTTGTCAGCGCTGGCCCAGACTCTGAGGGAAATGGCGCGCGTCAACGCGCAGGAGAGGCCTCTAAAAACTCGGCCTAGCAGAGGATGGTTTCGATCCATCGACCTCTGGGTTATGGGCCCAGCACGCTTCCGCTGCGCCACTCTGCTCTGCCTCACTTCTGATTGCCTGCTCATTTCCATTAGCTCCAGTGCTCTCCTTGCAGTTTGATTGGATTGCAAGGCAGATTTGAGAAAATGCAGATGAGATGATCAGGACAAGTCAAAGGAGGTGCGTAGTCGGATACGGAAATGGCTGCACGTTCCCCAGTGAAAGCCTGCCGGTCGTAGTTTTCATTCCCGTGTCAGGCTGTGGGTCGTGAAAGGCTAAATGTGTGCGGCTCTACTATCGTGGCACCTAAAGGGTTAGCCTAGCAGAGGATGGTTTCGATCCATTGACCTCTGGGTTATGGGCCCAGCACGCTTCCGCTGCGCCACTCTGCTCCGCCTCACCCCAGATGGGACTCGAACCCACAATCCCTGGCTTAGGAGGCCAGTGCCTTATCCATTAGGCCACTGGGGCTTACCGGCTGTGCTCCATCAGAGCCTTTGCTCCACTGGTATCAAAGGAATCTTTTAAATGTCGGGATAGCCGGACAAAGCCACTGTGTTGAATTTTCGGGTCTCGGGCCCTGAGCTGGCAGAAAGCACTCCAGACTGACTGTGGCAGGTGAGCATGGCTATATTTCCTGATTTGAAATGTTTCCATGTCAGAAGATTGTTTGAAGAGGTGTTTGCATTTTACACGACAGTGTAAAGTGACGGGAAGATCAAGACTAAGTCAAGTGAACGTGTATATAAACGTGGAAGTGGCTACAGGTTCCCCACTCCGAAGCCCCCTCCACTCGCCGTTGTCAGCGCTGGCCCAGACTCTGAGGGAAATGGCGCGCGTCAACGCGCAGGAGAGGCCTCTAAAAACTCGGCCTAGCAGAGGATGGTTTCGATCCATCGACCTCTGGGTTATGGGCCCAGCACGCTTCCGCTGCGCCACTCTGCTCTGCCTCACTTCTGATTGCCTGCTCATTTCCATTAGCTCCAGTGCTCTCCTTGCAGTTTGATTGGATTGCAAGGCAGATTTGAGAAAATGCAGATGAGATGATCAGGACAAGTCAAAGGAGGTGCGTAGTCGGATACGGAAATGGCTGCACGTTCCCAAGTGAAAGCCTGCCGGTCGTAGTTTTCATTCCCGTGTCAGGCTGTGGGTTGTGAAAGGCAAAATGTGTGCGGCTCTACTATCGTGGCACCTAAAGGGTTTGCCTAGCAGAGGATGGTTTCGATCCATCGACCTCTGGGTTATGGGCCCAGCACGCTTCCGCTGCGCCACTCTGCTCCGCCTCACCCCAGATTGGACTCGAACCCACAATCCCTGGCATAGGAGGCCAGTGCCTTATCCATTAGGCCACTGGGGCTTACCAGCTGCGCTCCATCAGAGCCTTTGCTCCACTGGTATCAAAGGAATGTTTTAAATGTCGGGATAACCGGACAAAGCCACTGTGTTGAATTTTCGGGTCTCGGGCCCTGAGCTGGCAGAAAGCACTCCAGACTGACTGTGGCAGGTGAGCATGGCTATATTTCCTGATTTGAAATGTTTCCATGTCAGAAGATTGTTTGAAGAGGTGTTTGCATTTTACACGACAGTGTAAAGTGACGGGAAGATCAAGACTAAGTCAAGTGAACGTGTATATAAACGTGGAAGTGGCTACAGGTTCCCCACTCCGAAGCCCCCTCCACTCGCCGTTGTCAGCGCTGGCCCAGACTCTGAGGGAAATGGCGCGCGTCAACGCGCAGGAGAGGCCTCTAAAAACTCGGCCTAGCAGAGGATGGTTTCGATCCATCGACCTCTGGGTTATGGGCCCAGCACGCTTCCGCTGCGCCACTCTGCTCTGCCTCAGTTCTGATTGCCTGCTCATTTCCATTAGCTCCAGTGCTCTCCTTGCAGTTTGATTGGATTGCAAGGCAGATTTGAGAAAATGCAGATGAGATGATCAGGACAAGTCAAAGGAGGTGCGTAGTCGGATACGGAAATGGCTGCACGTTCCCCAGTGAAAGCCTGCCGGTCGTAGTTTTCATTCCCGTGTCAGGCTGTGGGTCGTGAAAGGCTAAATGTGTGCGGCTCTACTATCGTGGCACCTAAAGGGTTAGCCTAGCAGAGGATGGTTTCGATCCATTGACCTCTGGGTTATGGGCCCAGCACGCTTCCGCTGCGCCACTCTGCTCCACCTCACCCCAGATGGGACTTGAACCCACAATCCCTGGCTTAGGAGGCCAGTGCCTTATCCATTAGGCCACTGGGGCTTACCGGCTGTGCTCCATCAGAGCCTTTGCTCCACTGGTATCAAAGGAATCTTTTAAATGTCGGGATAGCCGGACAAAGCCACTGTGTTGAATTTTCGGGTCTCGGGCCCTGAGCTGGCAGAAAGCACTCCAGACTGACTGTGGCAGGTGAGCATGGCTATATTTCCTGATTTGAAATGTTTCCATGTCAGAAGATTGTTTGAAGAGGTGTTTGCATTTTACACGACAGTGTAAAGTGACGGGAAGATCAAGACTAAGTCAAGTGAACGTGTATATAAACGTGGAAGTGGCTACAGGTTCCCCACTCCGAAGCCCCCTCCACTCGCCGTTGTCAGCGCTGGCCCAGACTCTGAGGGAAATGGCGCGCGTCAACGCGCAGGAGAGGCCTCTAAAAACTCGGCCTAGCAGAGGATGGTTTCGATCCATCGACCTCTGGGTTATGGGCCCAGCACGCTTCCGCTGCGCCACTCTGCTCTGCCTCACTTTTGATTGCCTGCTCATTTCCATTAGCTCCAGTGCTCTCCTTGCAGTTTGATTGGATTGCAAGGCAGATTTGAGAAAATGCAGATGAGATGATCAGGACAAGTCAAAGGAGGTGCGTAGTCGGATACGGAAATGGCTGCACGTTCCCAAGTGAAAGCCTGCCGGTCGTAGTTTTCATTCCCGTGTCAGGCTGTGGGTTGTGAAAGGCAAAATGTGTGCGGCTCTACTATCGTGGCACCTAAAGGGTTTGCCTAGCAGAGGATGGTTTCGATCCATCGACCTCTGGGTTATGGGCCCAGCACGCTTCCGCTGCGCCACTCTGCTCCGCCTCACCCCAGATGGGACTCGAACCCACAATCCCTGGCTTAGGAGGCCAGTGCCTTATCCATTAGGCCACTGGGGCTTACCAGCTGTGCTCCATCAGAGCCTTTGCTCCACTGGAATCAAAGGAATGTTTTAAATGTCGGGATAGCCGGACAAAGCCACTGTGTTGAATTTTCGGGTCTCGGGCCCTGAGCTGGCAGAAAGCACTCCAGACTGACTGTGGCAGGTGAGCATGGCTATATTTCCTGATTTGAAATGTTTCCATGTCAGAAGATTGTTTGAAGAGGTGTTTGCATTTTACACGACAGTGTAAAGTGACGGGAAGATCAAGACTAAGTCAAGTGAACGTGTATATAAACGTGGAAGTGGCTACAGGTTCCCCACTCCGAAGCCCCCTCCACTCGCCGTTGTCAGCGCTGGCCCAGACTCTGAGGGAAATGGCGCGCGTCAACGCGCAGGAGAGGCATCTAAAAACTGGGCCTAGCAGAGGATGGTTTCGATCCATCGACCTCTGGGTTATGGGCCCAGCACGCTTCCGCTGCGCCACTCTGCTCTGCCTCAGTTCTGATTGCCTGCTCATTTCCATTAGCTCCAGTGCTCTCCTTGCAGTTTGATTGGATTGCAAGGCAGATTTGAGAAAATGCAGATGAGATGATCAGGACAAGTCAAAGGAGGTGCGTAGTCGGATACGGAAATGGCTGCACGTTCCCCAGTGAAAGCCTGCCGGTCGTAGTTTTCATTCCCGTGTCAGGCTGTGGGTCGTGAAAGGCTAAATGTGTGCGGCTCTACTATCGTGGCACCTAAAGGGTTAGCCTAGCAGAGGATGGTTTCGATCCATTGACCTCTGGGTTATGGGCCCAGCACGCATCCGCTGCGCCACTCTGCTCCGCCTCACCCCAGATGGGACTCGAACCCACAATCCCTGGCTTAGGAGGCCAGTGCCTTATCCATTAGGCCACTGGGGCTTACCAGCTGTGCTCCATCAGAGCCTTTGCTCCACTGGTATCAAAGGAATGTTTTAAATGTCGGGATAGCCGGACAAAGCCACTGTGTTGAATTTTCGGGTCTCGGGCCCTGAGCTGGCAGAAAGCACTCCAGACTGACTGTGGCAGGTGAGCATGGCTATATTTCCTGATTGGAAATGTTTCCATGTCAGAAGATTGTTTGAAGAGGTGTTTGCATTTTACACGACAGTGTAAAGTGACGGGAAGATCAAGACTAAGTCAAGTGAACGTGTATATAAACGTGGAAGTGGCTACAGGTTCCCCACTCCGAAGCCCCCTCCACTCGCCGTTGTCAGCGCTGGCCCAGACTCTGAGGGAAATGGCGCGCGTCAACGCGCAGGAGAGGCATCTAAAAACTGGGCCTAGCAGAGGATGGTTTCGATCCATCGCCCTCTGGGTTATGGGCCCAGCACGCTTCCGCTGCGCCACTCTGCTCTGCCTCAGTTCTGATTGCCTGCTCATTTCCATTAGCTCCAGTGCTCTCCTTGCAGTTTGATTGGATTGCAAGGCAGATTTGAGAAAATGCAGATGAGATGATCAGGACAAGTCAAAGGAGGTGCGTAGTCGGATACGGAAATGGCTGCACGTTCCCCAGTGAAAGCCTGCCGGTCGTAGTTTTCATTCCCGTGTCAGGCTGTGGGTCGAGAAAGGCTAAATGTGTGCGGCTCTACTATCGTGGCACCTAAAGGGTTAGCCTAGCAGAGGATGGTTTCGATCCATCGACCTCTGGGTTATGGGCCCAGCACGCTTCCGCTGCGCCACTCTGCTCCGCCTCACCCCAGATCGGACTCGAACCCACAATCCCTGGCTTAGGAGGCCAGTGCCTTATCCATTAGGCCACTGGGGCTTACCAGCTGCCCTTCATCAGAGCCTTTGCTCCACTGGTATCAAAGGAATGTTTTGAATGTCGGGATAGCCGGACAAAGCCACTGTGTTGAATTTTCGGGTCTCGGGCCCTGAGCTGGCAGAAAGCACTCCAGACTGACTGTGGCAGGTGAGCATGGCTATATTTCCTGATTTGAAATGTTTCCATGTCAGAAGATTGTTTGAAGAGGTGTTTGCATTTTACACGACAGTGTAAAGTGACGGGAAGATCAAGACTAAGTCAAGTGAACGTGTATATAAACGTGGAAGTGGCTACAGGTTCCCCACTCCGAAGCCCCCTCCACTCGCCGTTGTCAGCGCTGGCCCAGACTCTGAGGGAAATGGCGCGCGTCAACGCGCAGGAGAGGCCTCTAAAAACTCGGCCTAGCAGAGGATGGTTTCGATCCATCGACCTCTGGGTTATGGGCCCAGCACGCTTCCGCTGCGCCACTCTGCTCTGCCTCACTTCTGATTGCCTGCTCATTTCCATTAGCTCCAGTGCTCTCCTTGCAGTTTGATTGGATTGCAAGGCAGATTTGAGAAAATGCAGATGAGATGATCAGGACAAGTCAAAGGAGGTGCGTAGTCGGATACGGAAATGGCTGCACGTTCCCCAGTGAAAGCCTGCCGGTCGTAGTTTTCATTCCCGTGTCAGGCTGTGGGTTGTGAAAGGCAAAATGTGTGCGGCTCTACTATCGTGGCACCTAAAGGGTTTGCCTAGCAGAGGATGGTTTTGATCCATCGACCTCTGGGTTATGGGCCCAGCACGCTTCCGCTGCGCCACTCTGCTCCGCCTCACCCCAGATGGGACTCGAACCCACAATCCCTGGCTTAGGAGGCCAGTGCCTTATCCATTAGGCCATTGGGGCTTACCAGCTGCCCTTCATCAGAGCCTTTGCTCCACTGGTATCAAAGGAATGTTTTGAATGTCGGGATAGCCGGACAAAGCCACTGTGTTGAATTTTCGGGTCTCGGGCCCTGAGCTGGCAGAAAGCACTCCAGACTGACTGTGGCAGGTGAGCATGGCTATATTTCCTGATTTGAAATGTTTCCATGTCAGAAGATTGTTTGAAGAGGTGTTTGCATTTTACACGACAGTGTAAAGTGACGGGAAGATCAAGACTAAGTCAAGTGAACGTGTATATAAACGTGGAAGTGGCTACAGGTTCCCCACTCCGAAGCCCCCTCCACTCGCCGTTGTCAGCGCTGGCCCAGACTCTGAGGGAAATGGCGCGCGTCAACGCGCAGGAGAGGCCTCTAAAAACTCGGCCTAGCAGAGGATGGTTTCGATCCATCGACCTCTGGGTTATGGGCCCAGCACGCTTCCGCTGCGCCACTCTGCTCTGCCTCACTTCTGATTGCCTGCTCATTTCCATTAGCTCCAGTGCTCTCCTTGCAGTTTGATTGGATTGCAAGGCAGATTTGAGAAAATGCAGATGAGATGATCAGGACAAGTCAAAGGAGGTGCGTAGTCGGATACGGAAATGGCTGCACGTTCCCCAGTGAAAGCCTGCCGGTCGTAGTTTTCATTCCCGTGTCAGGCTGTGGGTCGTGAAAGGCTAAATGTGTGCGGCTCTACTATCGTGGCACCTAAAGGGTTAGCCTAGCAGAGGATGGTTTCGATCCATTGACCTCTGGGTTATGGGCCCAGCACGCTTCCGCTGCGCCACTCTGCTCCGCCTCACCCCAGATGGGACTCGAACCCACAATCCCTGGCTTAGGAGGCCAGTGCCTTATCCATTAGGCCACTGGGGCTTACCGGCTGTGCTCCATCAGAGCCTTTGCTCCACTGGTATCAAAGGAATCTTTTAAATGTCGGGATAGCCGGACAAAGCCACTGTGTTGAATTTTCGGGTCTCGGGCCCTGAGCTGGCAGAAAGCACTCCAGACTGACTGTGGCAGGTGAGCATGGCTATATTTCCTGATTTGAAATGTTTCCATGTCAGAAGATTGTTTGAAGAGGTGTTTGCATTTTACACGACAGTGTAAAGTGACGGGAAGATCAAGACTAAGTCAAGTGAACGTGTATATAAACGTGGAAGTGGCTACAGGTTCCCCACTCCGAAGCCCCCTCCACTCGCCGTTGTCAGCGCTGGCCCAGACTCTGAGGGAAATGGCGCGCGTCAACGCGCAGGAGAGGCCTCTAAAAACTCGGCCTAGCAGAGGATGGTTTCGATCCATCGACCTCTGGGTTATGGGCCCAGCACGCTTCCGCTGCGCCACTCTGCTCTGCCTCACTTCTGATTGCCTGCTCATTTCCATTAGCTCCAGTGCTCTCCTTGCAGTTTGATTGGATTGCAAGGCAGATTTGAGAAAATGCAGATGAGATGATCAGGACAAGTCAAAGGAGGTGCGTAGTCGGATACGGAAATGGCTGCACGTTCCCAAGTGAAAGCCTGCCGGTCGTAGTTTTCATTCCCGTGTCAGGCTGTGGGTTGTGAAAGGCAAAATGTGTGCGGCTCTACTATCGTGGCACCTAAAGGGTTTGCCTAGCAGAGGATGGTTTCGATCCATCGACCTCTGGGTTATGGGCCCAGCACGCTTCCGCTGCGCCACTCTGCTCCGCCTCACCCCAGATTGGACTCGAACCCACAATCCCTGGCATAGGAGGCCAGTGCCTTATCCATTAGGCCACTGGGGCTTACCAGCTGCGCTCCATCAGAGCCTTTGCTCCACTGGTATCAAAGGAATGTTTTAAATGTCGGGATAACCGGACAAAGCCACTGTGTTGAATTTTCGGGTCTCGGGCCCTGAGCTGGCAGAAAGCACTCCAGACTGACTGTGGCAGGTGAGCATGGCTATATTTCCTGATTTGAAATGTTTCCATGTCAGAAGATTGTTTGAAGAGGTGTTTGCATTTTACACGACAGTGTAAAGTGACGGGAAGATCAAGACTAAGTCAAGTGAACGTGTATATAAACGTGGAAGTGGCTACAGGTTCCCCACTCCGAAGCCCCCTCCACTCGCCGTTGTCAGCGCTGGCCCAGACTCTGAGGGAAATGGCGCGCGTCAACGCGCAGGAGAGGCCTCTAAAAACTCGGCCTAGCAGAGGATGGTTTCGATCCATCGACCTCTGGGTTATGGGCCCAGCACGCTTCCGCTGCGCCACTCTGCTCTGCCTCAGTTCTGATTGCCTGCTCATTTCCATTAGCTCCAGTGCTCTCCTTGCAGTTTGATTGGATTGCAAGGCAGATTTGAGAAAATGCAGATGAGATGATCAGGACAAGTCAAAGGAGGTGCGTAGTCGGATACGGAAATGGCTGCACGTTCCCCAGTGAAAGCCTGCCGGTCGTAGTTTTCATTCCCGTGTCAGGCTGTGGGTCGTGAAAGGCTAAATGTGTGCGGCTCTACTATCGTGGCACCTAAAGGGTTAGCCTAGCAGAGGATGGTTTCGATCCATTGACCTCTGGGTTATGGGCCCAGCACGCTTCCGCTGCGCCACTCTGCTCCACCTCACCCCAGATGGGACTTGAACCCACAATCCCTGGCTTAGGAGGCCAGTGCCTTATCCATTAGGCCACTGGGGCTTACCGGCTGTGCTCCATCAGAGCCTTTGCTCCACTGGTATCAAAGGAATCTTTTAAATGTCGGGATAGCCGGACAAAGCCACTGTGTTGAATTTTCGGGTCTCGGGCCCTGAGCTGGCAGAAAGCACTCCAGACTGACTGTGGCAGGTGAGCATGGCTATATTTCCTGATTTGAAATGTTTCCATGTCAGAAGATTGTTTGAAGAGGTGTTTGCATTTTACACGACAGTGTAAAGTGACGGGAAGATCAAGACTAAGTCAAGTGAACGTGTATATAAACGTGGAAGTGGCTACAGGTTCCCCACTCCGAAGCCCCCTCCACTCGCCGTTGTCAGCGCTGGCCCAGACTCTGAGGGAAATGGCGCGCGTCAACGCGCAGGAGAGGCCTCTAAAAACTCGGCCTAGCAGAGGATGGTTTCGATCCATCGACCTCTGGGTTATGGGCCCAGCACGCTTCCGCTGCGCCACTCTGCTCTGCCTCACTTCTGATTGCCTGCTCATTTCCATTAGCTCCAGTGCTCTCCTTGCAGTTTGATTGGATTGCAAGGCAGATTTGAGAAAATGCAGATGAGATGATCAGGACAAGTCAAAGGAGGTGCGTAGTCGGATACGGAAATGGCTGCACGTTCCCAAGTGAAAGCCTGCCGGTCGTAGTTTTCATTCCCGTGTCAGGCTGTGGGTTGTGAAAGGCAAAATGTGTGCGGCTCTACTATCGTGGCACCTAAAGGGTTTGCCTAGCAGAGGATGGTTTCGATCCATCGACCTCTGGGTTATGGGCCCAGCACGCTTCCGCTGCGCCACTCTGCTCCGCCTCACCCCAGATGGGACTCGAACCCACAATCCCTGGCTTAGGAGGCCAGTGCCTTATCCATTAGGCCACTGGGGCTTACCAGCTGTGCTCCATCAGAGCCTTTGCTCCACTGGAATCAAAGGAATGTTTTAAATGTCGGGATAGCCGGACAAAGCCACTGTGTTGAATTTTCGGGTCTCGGGCCCTGAGCTGGCAGAAAGCACTCCAGACTGACTGTGGCAGGTGAGCATGGCTATATTTCCTGATTTGAAATGTTTCCATGTCAGAAGATTGTTTGAAGAGGTGTTTGCATTTTACACGACAGTGTAAAGTGACGGGAAGATCAAGACTAAGTCAAGTGAACGTGTATATAAACGTGGAAGTGGCTACAGGTTCCCCACTCCGAAGCCCCCTCCACTCGCCGTTGTCAGCGCTGGCCCAGACTCTGAGGGAAATGGCGCGCGTCAACGCGCAGGAGAGGCATCTAAAAACTGGGCCTAGCAGAGGATGGTTTCGATCCATCGACCTCTGGGTTATGGGCCCAGCACGCTTCCGCTGCGCCACTCTGCTCTGCCTCAGTTCTGATTGCCTGCTCATTTCCATTAGCTCCAGTGCTCTCCTTGCAGTTTGATTGGATTGCAAGGCAGATTTGAGAAAATGCAGATGAGATGATCAGGACAAGTCAAAGGAGGTGCGTAGTCGGATACGGAAATGGCTGCACGTTCCCCAGTGAAAGCCTGCCGGTCGTAGTTTTCATTCCCGTGTCAGGCTGTGGGTCGTGAAAGGCTAAATGTGTGCGGCTCTACTATCGTGGCACCTAAAGGGTTAGCCTAGCAGAGGATGGTTTCGATCCATTGACCTCTGGGTTATGGGCCCAGCACGCATCCGCTGCGCCACTCTGCTCCGCCTCACCCCAGATGGGACTCGAACCCACAATCCCTGGCTTAGGAGGCCAGTGCCTTATCCATTAGGCCACTGGGGCTTACCAGCTGTGCTCCATCAGAGCCTTTGCTCCACTGGTATCAAAGGAATGTTTTAAATGTCGGGATAGCCGGACAAAGCCACTGTGTTGAATTTTCGGGTCTCGGGCCCTGAGCTGGCAGAAAGCACTCCAGACTGACTGTGGCAGGTGAGCATGGCTATATTTCCTGATTGGAAATGTTTCCATGTCAGAAGATTGTTTGAAGAGGTGTTTGCATTTTACACGACA
>NW_027468685.1:10294171-10361671 GCF_046254945.1 Alosa pseudoharengus
CACTCTGCTCCGCCTCACCCCAGATGGGACTCGAACCCACAATCCCTGGCTTAGGAGGCCAGTGCCTTATCCATTAGGCCACTGGGGCTTACCAGCTGCCCTCCATCAGAGCCTTTGCTCCACTGGTATCAAAGGAATGTTTTAAATGTCGGGATAGCCGGACAAAGCCACTGTGTTGAATTTTCGGGTCTCGGGCCCTGAGCTGGCAGAAAGCACTCCAGACTGACTGTGGCAGGTGAGCATGGCTATATTTCCTGATTTGAAATGTTTCCATGTCAGAAGATTGTTTGAAGAGGTGTTTGCATTTTACACGACAGTGTAAAGTGACGGGAAGATCAAGACTAAGTCAAGTGAACGTGTATATAAACGTGGAAGTGGCTACAGGTTCCCCACTCCGAAGCCCCCTCCACTCGCCGTTGTCAGCGCTGGCCCAGACTCTGAGGGAAATGGCGCGCGTCAACGCGCAGGAGAGGCATCTAAAAACTCAGCCTAGCAGAGGATGGTTTCGATCCATCGACCTCTGGGTTATGGGCCCAGCACGCTTCCGCTGCGCCACTCTGCTCTGCCTCAGTTCTGATTGCCTGCTCATTTCCATTAGCTCCAGTGCTCTCCTTGCAGTTTGATTGGATTGCAAGGCAGATTTGAGAAAATGCAGATGAGATGATCAGGACAAGTCAAAGGAGGTGCGTAGTCGGATACGGAAATGGCTGCACGTTCCCCAGTGAAAGCCTGCCGGTCGTAGTTTTCATTCCCGTGTCAGGCTGTGGGTTGTGAAAGGCAAAATGTGTGCGGCTCTACTATCGTGGCTCCTAAAGGCTTAGCCTAGCAGAGGATGGTTTCGATCCATCGACCTCTGGGTTATGGGCCCAGCACGCTTCCGCTGCGCCACTCTGCTCCGCCTCACCCCAGATGGGACTCGAACCCACAATCCCTGGCTTAGGAGGCCAGTGCCTTATCCATTAGGCCACTGGGGCTTACCAGCTGCCCTCCATCAGAGCCTTTGCTCCACTGGTATCAAAGGAATGTTTTAAATGTCGGGATAGCCGGACAAAGCCACTGTGTTGAATTTTCGGGTCTCGGGCCCTGAGCTGGCAGAAAGCACTCCAGACTGACTGTGGCAGGTGAGCATGGCTATATTTCCTGATTTGAAATGTTTCCATGTCAGAAGATTGTTTGAAGAGGTGTTTGCATTTTACACGACAGTGTAAAGTGACGGGAAGATCAAGACTAAGTCAAGTGAACGTGTATATAAACGTGGAAGTGGCTACAGGTTCCCCACTCCGAAGCCCCCTCCACTCGCCGTTGTCAGCGCTGGCCCAGACTCTGAGGGAAATGGCGCGCGTCAACGCGCAGGAGAGGCCTCTAAAAACTCGGCCTAGCAGAGGATGGTTTCGATCCATCGACCTCTGGGTTATGGGCCCAGCACGCTTCCGCTGCGCCACTCTGCTCTGCCTCACTTCTGATTGCCTGCTCATTTCCATTAGCTCCAGTGCTCTCCTTGCAGTTTGATTGGATTGCAAGGCAGATTTGAGAAAATGCAGATGAGATGATCAGGACAAGTCAAAGGAGGTGCGTAGTCGGATACGGAAATGGCTGCACGTTCCCCAGTGAAAGCCTGCCGGTCGTAGTTTTCATTCCCGTGTCAGGCTGTGGGTCGTGAAAGGCTAAATGTGTGCGGCTCTACTATCGTGGCACCTAAAGGGTTAGCCTAGCAGAGGATGGTTTCGATCCATTGACCTCTGGGTTATGGGCCCAGCACGCTTCCGCTGCGCCACTCTGCTCCGCCTCACCCCAGATGGGACTCGAACCCACAATCCCTGGCTTAGGAGGCCAGTGCCTTATCCATTAGGCCACTGGGGCTTACCGGCTGTGCTCCATCAGAGCCTTTGCTCCACTGGTATCAAAGGAATCTTTTAAATGTCGGGATAGCCGGACAAAGCCACTGTGTTGAATTTTCGGGTCTCGGGCCCTGAGCTGGCAGAAAGCACTCCAGACTGACTGTGGCAGGTGAGCATGGCTATATTTCCTGATTTGAAATGTTTCCATGTCAGAAGATTGTTTGAAGAGGTGTTTGCATTTTACACGACAGTGTAAAGTGACGGGAAGATCAAGACTAAGTCAAGTGAACGTGTATATAAACGTGGAAGTGGCTACAGGTTCCCCACTCCGAAGCCCCCTCCACTCGCCGTTGTCAGCGCTGGCCCAGACTCTGAGGGAAATGGCGCGCGTCAACGCGCAGGAGAGGCATCTAAAAACTCGGCCTAGCAGAGGATGGTTTCGATCCATCGACCTCTGGGTTATGGGCCCAGCACGCTTCCGCTGCGCCACTCTGCTCTGCCTCAGTTCTGATTGCCTGCTCATTTCCATTAGCTCCAGTGCTCTCCTTGCAGTTTGATTGGATTGCAAGGCAGATTTGAGAAAATGCAGATGAGATGATCAGGACAAGTCAAAGGAGGTGCGTAGTCGGATACGGAAATGGCTGCACGTTCCCCAGTGAAAGCCTGCCGGTCGTAGTTTTCATTCCCGTGTCAGGCTGTGGGTTGTGAAAGGCAAAATGTGTGCGGCTCTACTATCGTGGCACCTAAAGGCTTAGCCTAGCAGAGGATGGTTTCGATCCATCGACCTCTGGGTTATGGGCCCAGCACGCTTCCGCTGCGCCACTCTGCTCCGCCTCACCCCAGATGGGACTCGAACCCACAATCCCTGGCTTAGGAGGCCAGTGCCTTATCCATTAGGCCACTGGGGCTTACCAGCTGCGCTCCATCAGAGCCTTTGCTCCACTGGTATCAAAGGAATCTTTTAAATGTCGGGATAGCCGGACAAAGCCACTGTGTTGAATTTTCGGGTCTCGGGCCCTGAGCTGGCAGAAAGCACTCTGGCAGGCTGGCAGACTGACTACAAACAGGTTACAATTGTATTCAGATAAACCTGCTCAACTCTTATTGTACTGTACATCAATATTGTTTGCTTAAGTGCTCAACTCAGCTTGATTGTTAGGTAGAAGAAATATTTCAACGACTGTCACGGGTTCGGTTCCTGTGAGATTTTTAATCATTGTTACCACCGGTCTACCATCCCATGCTCTACCATACAGAACTTTACACAGTTTACTTTGCACAAGAGTGTGCTCTTTTCTGTGTTTTTGGGCACAATGCTAAATTGTGTCATTGCACAGAACACATTCTTTGAACAAAATAAGGTCTGCTAACTGTAGCCTACACTTGGCGCCTGTTAAAAAAATTTGTGTTTGTGTCCACGCACCCATGTGTAAGTTTGCATTTTGAGAGGACTTTACAATCTAGTCACAAAGGCCAAACACTGGCAGAGGCCTGGAATGCGAATGCTTTTTTTGTATGAGTGTGCTTACAATCATGACCCTTTAAACTGCAACACAACAATGTGTGTTTAATGCCTAGTAGGCATTTATGTTTCAACACAGTACTATGCCAAACTGTCTGCTGCCCTCCTCAATAGTAACCATGGAAATGCTGCAATAGGAAGGGAGGATGACTCAGAGCACAGGAATGGTGGTCGACAGATACAGTGAGAGCAGGAGAGAAATGGGGAGAAGATGGGGATGGTCTCCTCGCAGATTGATCTCTGTAGACACAATCCTCTAGTATTAACAGTACTGTTAAGTAACAGTCTAACACATAACATGCAAACTGATGATAGATAAGGACAATGGATGACATTCATATACTGGCGCAGGAACTACTCTGACTATGCTTTAGATGACGCAGAAAGGGCTGGTGTGGGGCCCCCTGGTGGCATGTTTTATTTTATCAATGACGACGTTATTATGGTCACAATGCTCAAAGATGTAGTTTTGAGACATTTGGCATTTTATTCTGTGGCATTTATCTATGGCAGTGGTTCTCAACCTTTTTTCAGTGATGTACGCCCTGTGAAATATTTTTTCAGCCAAGTACCCCCTAACCAGCGCAAAGCATTTTTAGTCGAAAAAAAAAAGACTTAAAACAGAGCAGTAAAACATATTCTTCAAGATACAGCTGGAATTTTGCTGGCTCTGGTTTGGCCTTCTTTGCCACTTGTCCCTTCGTGTTTTCACAAGAATTACAGCTACGCTTCAACCACGACTCCATTTTATGAACTTAGATTTTCCTGAAATATTTATTAAATAATTGTTTTTAAAGTATTTTTGCATGGATTCTACTTTTTAAATATATGTATATTTTAAAATCTCATGTACCCCCTGGAGTGCCTTCACATACCCCCAGGGGTACGTGTACCCCCATTTGAGAACCACTGATCTATGGTATTATTGCCCATATTGAAGGACATTCCTTTGATCGGGTTGTTTGTGTGCCTTATTGCTGTCTGGGATATAAGGTTGCCGTTGGAAAACTTTAAACTGCACTCTGCAATTATGTTCATGAGGCTGCAAAAAAATGATTTTGAAAAGCAGAAATAAAACAGGCTGTCAAAAAGTACATCTCTTCAGTTCTTCACCTGGTAGTCTTTAGGGTTATGTTAGTATGGTTGATCGCAAAAGCGTATGTGCTTATTATAATCATTGGCCTGTTAGTTAAAGTCACCTACTGTTTATGGATAGATTGACATATTTCATATTTTCCATCAGGTGAGAATGCTCGAGTACATTTGATAGGTGAGAGTCTCATACAAACGGACTTCAAACATACCCAAGTGGAACTTACCGTGGCTGAAATGTTTGATGTCAGTCTTGCCTTGCATGGGTAGTAATTCACTGTACATTAAGGTGCTTAGAAGTCAAAGGCAACAAAGTTTCAGTTTTGAACTTATTCCCCGACCAGCAGGGGTGTAAATGTTGTAAACATGTCACTAATTTCTCCATTGATGCAGCACAAATGACCATAAAGGCTTGTATGCTAATAAGATGCACGGATAGCATGGTGTTTGGTGTTTTAAGCCCCCAACGTCATTTTCCAGGCTGCGCTGCACGGAAGACACTGCCTATGTAAGATATGCCAGTTTAAATTGAATCCTCTGAATCCATCCTATTGTGTACTGTTGAAGTAGGTCTAATCTTTCTTTCTTTTTTTAGCTAAGTGGTCTGTGAGTTTCTTGTTTATTTGTTAAGTGGTCCTTGGTTTGAAAAAGTTTGAGAAACACTGCTCTACACAAATGTACCTGAATATGGCTGCACTGCAGCCTTCTGCCACTGGAGGGCCAGGTGAGGCATCTCACTGAAAGAACCCTTAGTTAGGCCTTTTCAGTAGAATAGTGTGTGCTGCTCCCTCAAATGAGCAAAACAAAACATATCATTCTGATTTGACTAAATAACTGCTGTTTTTTTCTTTTCTTTACTCTTTACTCCATGGCACGGGGGACAGGCCACTGACATATGTAGTGGTGTTGTGTTGTCCCATGAAAACAAGATGGCCACACGCCCACCGGTTTTATTTCCTCACTCTTCTGCAATAGGAGTAACTGACAGTATATGGCGCTGAATGAAAAAAAAAAAAATGCTTCATTTTGAATCTTTTTGGCTAATTCTCCAAGGCATTCCACCAAATGGGTGCCATTTGTTAGTTGTAACCACTGCATGTAATAATACATATTTACCCTTTTAAAATGTGTACTGGTCAATCTCAAGTTTTTACAAGATTTTATTTGATTTGTAAGCAGAATATGGTTGCATTTTGCTCTGTCCTCTTACCTAGGACAGAGCCTCTTACTTAACTAAAAAGTAATTTAGAAAACTGGTTTGACAGTGTACCAACCAACGCCTTTGTCTTTCACCTGAAAAAAATGTGTGTATCTTATAGAAATTGTTGGTTACATGTTAAAATAGTTGTCTTCGGAGAGTACCTGCTCTCTTAACACTGCTGACAGCTGGATATGCCTAATCTAGCATTTGCCACTACACTCTACCCTATGCTGTCTATCCCTCTTCTCTCTCCCTTGATTTCACTTGAACTGTTATTCCATTTTATGTGAGTAGTATGATGAATTGTCCTAATGTGGGACTGCCTAATGTGGGATGCTGCTCCAGTGGGTGTGGCTCTTCCCCAAACTGATGAATGTCAGTGAAACTATGGCAAAGCCAAAGCTGTAGGGTCCTGTGATCAATGTGGATGTGGATTTAATGTGTTGCCCTCACATTGTAGCCTAATATAGCCTACTACTGAAGTCCGAAAAGCAAAAAACGTCCCATATTAGGGCAATCTACCCCTACTTATTGCTGCACTAACAATATCCTAATGGCACTTATTGCTGCACTAACAATATCCTAAAGGCACTGTACGCGGTACCTTTAACCCTTAAAGGTGTGGGTTTTTGAACATTCTAAAATAAGATTCTGTTCATGAACCCAGATATTCTTTAGATCGTTCATTTTCCAACATTCCATTCACAGCGGTGTGACGGTACACCTTTATTAACTGTACCTTGGTTGCTGTAAGTTGCTTTGGATAAAAGTATCAGCTAAATGACTAAATATTGTACTCTAGAAGAATATTAGAATATATGCTTAATGTACCATAATGTTAGGATGTGTAACATGCAACATACAGTATGTTACTAAATTGTGCTGTCAAATGCCCCATGGCATCATTATTGCTGTACATAATCGAAACTTATAAAATATAAAACCCAATTATTCCTAAAAGAGCTAGGCAATCTGATTAAAATAATTAAATCAGATTGCAAACATATCTGAATGATTTAAGTACTTAGGCCATTTTAACAAATGTATTATTTAGTAGTAAAATGTATCAGTTACACAAGAAAACAAAAAAGAAAAAACAATATGTGTTTCTATATATTACTAATATGTCTTATTTGAGGCTTTGAGTAACACAGGTTTACTTTTCAATATAAATTTGACATTATTTATTTATTTTATTTACTTTTGTTTTCTTTTTTAGCAACAGATATGATGGATCAAAATAGCTCAAAGACTGCATTTGTCATTCCTCACACTCATGGCCAAATGCACGCGCACATACACACACACACACACGCAAACGCACACGCACACACACACTAAAGTAGAAGTCAATGTATTTCAGTACATTTGGATTACTGCTTCATGAAATCAATTCAACAATTCAGTATGAACTTGTAGCCTACTAAAGCATGACGCATATACAGATAAAAACACACACGTAAACACTTATATTAAAACTTGTTGAACAGTTTAAAAACCTACGCTTAACAATTAAAGCACACACACACATACATGTATACACACACATATACAGTACATTACTGTATATTATGTCCTTTACAGAAAAAGCACATGTACGTGTGCATTAAGTGGTCACCATTGTGTGCACTAGTGTTTTGTTATCACTGGGGTTGGGGTGAGATCTATCAAGAGTAAAAGTATCTTTAGGCTACCACAGTGCTAGAAATCATCATTCATATTGTCCATCAGGTGAGCAGGCTGCTGTTAGAACAGGACCTCCTTCATATTAATATACATCTTAAACATTTCAGTGTCTCCTAATGATAGACATAATGATTTTTCGGTTGCACTTTACTTGAAGGTATCTACATAAGAGTGACATGACACTGTCATGAACGTGTCATAAACATTATAAACAAGCCATAAACGTTTATGACATAACGCTTCTGTCACTTTTGTGTCATTAAGTGTCATTAAGTTTTTGTCATGACAAGTTAGGGTTAGGGTTAGGGTTATGGCAGTGTCATGTCACTCTAATGTAGATAGTAAAGTGTTACCGATTTTTCATTTACTTTTGGGACATCTTTACAAGATCACATGGAAATAGGGAAGCTGTGGTAAAAATAGAATAAAAGGTGTCATGAAATATAATAAGCATCAGCTTGTTGGAGGAAACTCCACTCACTGTGTTCTTTGTGTCCATCTCATCAATATATTGGGAGACCCTGATGGTCATTGTCCTGTCCTTATTGAAATATTAAGTCTCACACTGCTCAGAATGTGATCACAAAATGTTAGGGATCATCTAATTATTACAATTATTCATTAATAATTTGGTGCTCAGTTTGGCAAAGAGTCCTATGAGAATGCTTTGCTAAGACCAATTCAAAACAAAAAAACTGTTTCAAAAGTAGCCAGACATGCTGGTCAAAGAGGACAATTTAATTTTAAGATACTATGTGGACATTTTTTTATTATTATTATTATTATTATTAATAATAATAATAATAATATAATAATAATAATAAAACCATTCAATAATGACTTACAAATATCAACAGAATGTGAAGAAACAACCATTTTGGCGTAATTTCAAAAACGCCTATGCTTTGTATTGTCCAGATATCCACTGAAGTTAGCATGCAAACCAGACAGTACCGGACCGGCTCTCTTGTAATACCACATTGTACCACGTGTGGCTGCTGTATTAAATACTATACATGTCAATGGGAAAGTGTCATGTTGCTTTGTTCAAGACAACTCAAAGCCTGCTGAATTCCACATAGCTTCTTTAAGATTTGCCTAGACCGTCGCTATCTTAAGGGGGCTAGTTGTCAGGTATGGTTGTTCCTGTTCCACCTTTTCCTGCAACAGTAAGGCAGACAGCTCAGTGCCTTAAGGTGATGACACATCGGACATCTTTCGGAGCAATGCGACTGGTAAACACATAGCCAGTTCCATGTCTTCTGATTGGATGATCATGACAATTTGCCTACTGATGAGCCCAGAAAAAGAAATTTCGGCAATATCAATGGGAACGTGCCAGAACAACAATACTCAGGAACAGTGTCCAGCAACATTGCTCAGAAAGTTACCCTGTGTAACATAAGCTTTAGACAGTCACGTATAGTCATCCATTTACATCATGCATGTTGTACCTCAGGCTTCGTTCGGGCATAATTTGTTTTTCCAAAAGCTACATTTGATTTCTCCAGGAGGCTGCGGTAGACATCCATGTCATAAGGAAATGTGAGTGTTCCAAAGGCTTCACCATGACAACATGGAGTTCACCATGCCGCGTGAACTCAGTTGTGCCTAGGTTACCACAATGTCCACATGCAGCTTGGCTCTTCTGTTTCCTAGTAATTCCCTTGGTAACACTGGAACTTGTCTCTCTACCTTTTTACACAGGATTAATGTGTCTCAGTGCAGTATGATCTCAAAACCATGTAAATATAGTGTGATATATAGATGTGTGAGACAGGATGATATGCAGGGCATTTTGCTACGTTGATCCCATTCATCTCAGTTAAGCCCTAATCCGAGGCAGTACCTGTGAAGAGAGAGGGATGGCTCCAAGGACTCCTGTGGATTACAGACCACAGACTATCAGTAGCAGCAGCAAGGCTGTTGACAAATAGGGGATATTTGTGATTTTGTGTGTGTGTGTTGTTAGAATATTACGCTGATACCGTCTCTGAAATCAGAAGGGCTGAACAGGAGAGACTGTAGTGCAAGCTCACCCTCTCTATGGCATCTCTCTGGCATGCGTTGTTGAACTGAATTTGACCTGAAATTGAATACGTTCTCAGAAATATGCACGTTGCCATGAAAGAAGTTTCTCCTCACTGTGCCAGGAATCTACAAAATACATTAAATGTTTGGTTTGAGTAAAATTGTACACTAAGTCATGTATGCTCATACACTCAACCAGAGAGGACAACACACACACACACACACACACACACACACACACACACATACACACTCTCTCTCTCTCTCTCTCTCTCTCCCTCTCTCTCTCTCTCTCTCTCTCACACACACACACACACACAGACACACTCAGGCACACTCACCTGGCAGGAACAAACAGAAACATATCCCAACTGGGTCCAAACATGCACACAAACCTATTGTCTTAAAACTTCTCACACTTACACACACATACATATTGATCCAAATTTAGATACTAATGCATACCATACACAGTTTGCACAAGTGGAGGCTTTGGCATAGTCATGTTACCATTGGTATTTCCCAAACATACACATACATTCACACAGGAGACATGTGTTTAAGCAATGATCAGAAGAGCATGTATTTAAATACCCCACTGGGATGGAATAGACATATATAATAATCATCACAAGAGCAGCACAATACAGCCAACCACGGAGAGAAAGATAGAGAGAACAGGAACAAAGTCAAAGGAAAAGAGGATCAGGAATGCCCCCACACTGGCATCTGAGCACCAGGATCATGGGCATGAGTCTTTGGGCACAAGTGTGCTTCCTCCTCTCCAGACAGGAAATGATGTACGCACAGGGACAACATGGAGAGGAGCAGAAAACCATGCTGCGGACCAATCACAGAAAGAGAAGAACAAAGGGCCAGTCGTCTTAGACACTCCCCTCACTCCCCTGTATGAGATAGCAGACACCCCAAATCAGATTCAGGTCTATGTTTCGTTTTGTCTGTCCCTGTTCTTTGTGCCTAAGCACCATTCTACAACAAAACTGCCATCACACATACTGATTTTTTTTTTGTAGCATGAACATAGCATTTTCCATAACAACACTGAGCCGTTTGGTGTGCCTAATGTACAGATGCTGGTGATACAGGAGTCGTCACTAACGCAGGGCCAGGGTAGAGTGTTTAAAGATTGGTAGGTAAGAAAGTACAAGTGAAAACAAGAGAAAACAGAAACCGAAAGGGAGGGAGAGGTTGAAGTCAGGGGTCCAAACCAGAGGATTTTGATGATTGATAGGTTTGGTAAACTGAGGGGGGTGGCCTGATTCCCTGACTGACTGCTCCCTCACTTCTAGAAGCACCAACCACTTTCCAAACACCCCACCCAGTCCAACTGAAGAGGGAGAGGCAGATACATTATGTGTGTGTGTGTGTGTGTCTGTGTGTGTGTGTGTGTGTGTGTGTGTGTGTGTGTGAGAGTGTGTGTGTGTGTGTGTGTGTGTGTGTGTGTGTGTGTGTGTGTGTGTGCACATGGTTGTCTTTTGATTGTCACTGCTGGAGAAAGACAGAGTTCAGCTGTTCTCCTCTGTTTCTTCTCTTCAGTCTTTAAAAAAGGAGTAAAAATGAGCGAAAGAGAGATGTCCTTGTATCTCCTAAAAGTGGGAAAGACAGAGAAAAAATACTTCAGTGCAAGAGCATATGTACATCTTATCTGAAACCATACTTGTACATTTATTAAATTAAATAAAATCTTAAGATTTCATACATTATTTTAGAGGCAGTAATGTATCAGCCTTCTGACATCACCTTATTGAAGTTTGCCGCCACTGTGGGCGTTAAAGGTGCTCTAAGCAATGGCACACGTTTTTAGGCTAAAACATTTTATGTCACTTACTGCAAACATCACCTAACCAACCGCTAGCTGTCTGTATCCTGTATACACTGTAAAAAAACGCGATCTCTGTGGGCCCCAAAAACGGCAACAAAAACAACCTGGGCAAACCTAGCCCATAAAAACATAACAAACTGTTCCAGCAAATCACAGACAAGATGCGCGTTTAGGAGAGTTTCAATGGCATGGGAGCAGCATGGGAGGGAGGGGGAGGAGCTAGCTCTCTGTTTTGTTTGAAAGTCAACAGAAGTGACATTACCCAGCATCGCTTAGAGCACCTTTAAGTTCCTAATGTTTCATCAAAATGCTGTAATTCTAGTTCAGTTGACTATTTTAGGCAGTTTTTTAAAGGTAGAAGTTCTAAAGAATTCGTCTATGCTTATAAAAGTCCCATTTGTTGCAACCAGACATATCTGATAATTGTGCGCATGTACAGTAATTCCCTGTGCATTAGCCACATTGTGTATACTGTAGGCCGCAGGACAGTGTTTTATGCAAGTTAAAAGAAACAAAACCGTATTAATACCATATTAACTGCCCCGTGTATTAACCTCATAGCTGAAGAAATTTAGCTAAATCAATGTATTAGCCGTGGCTAATAGGTGGGAAATTACAGTTATTAAAATACATTTTCCCACATCTGCCCCATTGGTATGGTATATCAGCATCAGTTTAAAATAGTGTCTAAGACAATACAACAGATACTGTACTGAGTATGTGTGATTGTGTAAATAGGAAACCAACAACTGATAGCCATTGTGTTGATCACTAGTAACTTGCCACTAATTTACCACACTAGTGACAGATGAGCTAACATTAATTTGAGTGTTTCATACAGATGACCCAGGGACATTTTTACAGTAATGGACGTGGAACTACTCTCTTAAAACAAATGTGTTGAAAACTCATCTCTGTGTCCAGATAGGGACAACACATTCATTTTAAGAGTGTAGATCTGACACAGATGGCTGCTCCCAAAAGTTTTCCTGTATTTCACACATAATGTAGTTGCCCAGCATCAGTGTTTTTGCATAAGATTGATAGAGAAACCCCTTCAAAATACATTGCATTCAGAGCAATTATGAAAACCTAAACCTAACCTAAATTTGAGTCCAAAACAAAAACCTGAACATCTGGGGGGGGGGGGGGACGTTGCACTACTGCACATAACAGATAAGCATCCACAAGGTAGGCCAGACCTCACCTGCGCTGCATTGCCATGGAGATGTCCTCTAAAGGCTGGTGAAGCAGTCCTCACTGGACTGGTCAAGCAGCTGGCACAGCACCCCCCCTCGCATGTACTCCTCCGGGTCACACACCCCTGTGTGAGGGGGGGCTCTCTGTACAGGGCCAGGGTAAGGAGAAGGGGGCATAGCTCTCAGACCAGGGCTCATCATGGGCAGGTCTCGTTTGGACGTGTTTCGGGGATCCTCGTAGGCGTGGGGGTTGTACCAGCAAGGGGAGGAGCTGTATCTGGGCGAGTCGTACTGCGAGATCTGCTCCTTACTCACCGACGAGCCACACTGAGGCAGGAGGCGGGGAGTTGGGGAGAGGGTGGGGCTAAATGTCCTGGAGGAGGAGGAGGAGCAGTAGGGCTGAGAGGGAGGGGCCTGGGCTGGTTTGGGGTAGGGCTTCAAGACATCCAGTTGCACAGATGGGCTGGGAGAGAGGGAAGTGGAGTCGGTGGGGTAGATCTGAGAGGCGCGCTCATCAGAGGAGGCGGTCGAGCTGTGCCCGGAGTATGGCGAGGGGTACTCACAGGTCTCAGGGCCGTGGCTCATCGGGGATAGGCTGCTACTGTCTCCGCTGTAGTAGTCCAGAGTCTCCTGGAACATGCTCCTCGTGGGAGACTTCTGGGACGGCAACTTGGATTTGGTGGTAGAGCGCTCCCTCTGGCACGGCGAGTACCCATATCGTCCTCCTCGGGACCCCCGCGACCCCCGACCCCCGACCCCAACCCGCTTGGACCCTGAACTGTGAGAGGACGGGCTTACAGGGGACCCTGGAGGCACGGTCACTGAAGGACAGGCCTCTTTCTCACCCTGTGGGCTTTCGCTTTGTTTTCTCCTTCCACGACCTGGCTTGGACCCGCCCTGGAATAGCATGCTCTGGCTCCAGTTGTAGGAGGGACCGGTAGAACTCTCATTCCAGTCCATCATCAGCTTCTCCAGACTTGATAAACTAGACTGTCCTTCGACCACAGGCACCTCCCTTTGTCTGTAGGCCCCCCTGCCACCTCCACTAATGTGTGAGGAGTCAGATGATGACTCAGAGAGGGTGTCTGAGCATGTTCTTTGCTTGGTTTTCTGAGGTGTGTAGTTTGAGATGTCCAGGATGTCTTTGGACTCTGGAGATGTTGTGGCACCAGTGTACTCTGCATAGCTGTGGTACTGGCTCCCCACAAAACCCTCGCTCCCTCCCCAGGCCTGGCGGTACCCCCACTGACCTGCAAACTGCCTATACTCCTCAGGCAGAGAGCCAGAGGAGGAGGCGTGGTGGCTGGATTTGGACATCATCATGTAACCCCCTCCTGGAGATGTGGGGCCGTTCCCCTCCCCTCTCATCAGGGCAGAGTGGCCAGGACTATAGGCTCCATAGCTGCATTTGGCTGCGGGCTGGTAGTTTGCGTAGCCCATCTGACACTGGGTAGAGGGAGATGACGAAGCCTTTGCCCCAAAACCAAAGCTGCAGTCACTCGCCCTCTGCTGGGTGTGGCTGGGAGAACTAACGGCTCCTGCTGGTATGTGAGGGTGTGTGCCAGTACTGCTGGTATAGCCAGAGGGAAAAGGGGCATAACCTGTGGAGGGGTGTGGGGAGCTAGGAGAGCGGGACTGGGAAAGTGTAGAGGACTTGGAGTAGGAGGGCGTAGTTGGGGATATTTGTCCATATGGATAGGAAGGTCTGATTGGGGTGCTGCTACTGCTTTTAGTCTGGGGCAGACCTCCATCCACAGGAGTACTTTGTCCTTTAGGGCTGCATTTGGGGAATGCAGGGGACCATCGCTGGGGTGATCCCTCAAATCCCACGGGGGGCTTGCGGGCAGGGGGACTGGACATGTCTAGCAGGTCAGAGGAGTCATCTGAGTCGAGCAGCGAGCGGAAGTACCCTGCAAATAGTCCCTGGGCCTCGTCTCCACCGCTGCTCTGAACTCCTGGGCTGCCATACATCCCCCCACTGCCCCTTCCCTCAGTGCAGGACAAGGAGCCAGGTGTGTTCTTACCCTCCCAGGCCATACTCCCATTGGCCCAGTCATCGCTGGCCAATCCCTGGCCAGCTTTGAGCTGTCCATTTTTGCGTGAGCGTCGTTTGCGAGGTGGCTTCTCACCTGGTGGGGCCATAGGATCCACCTCCCCTGCTTGTTTTTTTTCCGAAAGCGAGGCCCTGTTCATCCCTCCAGCCCCACCAAGTCCACCTCCCTTCCCCCGTTTCCGTGGAGCCCCTGGTTCAGACGGCAGAGCCTTTCGTTTCTTCCCGATTGTCTCAAAAAAGTCACAGAAGGAACTTTTGGGGCTACTGCCTCCCATGCCTGCAGCACCTACTCCTCCTCGCAAACCAGCCCCGCCACCTCTCCCTCCCCTTCTCCGGAACCCAGAGAGTCTTTGAAGGAGCGCGGGGAGTGCAGGGTTCTGCAGCGAGGCACTGGCACTCTCGGGCTGCGTTGGTGTCCAACATCGCGGTGGGGAACAGCGTCCAGTGGGGGGAGGCTGCCGCGTTAAGAAGGCCAGCTTGGACAGGACATCAGCATACTCAGTGTACGTGTCATTGGTTTCAGTCACATAGCAGGGCTGAGGCGAGGGCAGCTTGACCCGCCTGCGTCGCCGTGGTTTCTTGGGCATGTCGGCGTTGCCTCCCGCGGCTGCAATGGCAGCAGCAGCTGCCCGGGTCTCCTTCAAATCAGGCTGGCCAGGCAGGGCCTGTTTAGGTGGTCGTCCACGGCGACGCTTCAAGATGACAGGTAACTCGCCAGGGGGAAACATCACCATGACACTCTTCCCATTGTTCTTCATGCGCAGCAGGGCAGTAGGCTCACGAGGAGGTCCCTCTCCCTCTTTCCTCTGACTGCCCACACCCATGTTTGCCTCCTTACTACCTCCCACCCACGACACTGCCTCTAGTGAGGAGATCTTATAGCTCTTCTGCCGGCGGCTGAGGTGCACAGGAATTCGAGGTACCTTCACCACAATGCGCCGTGCACCCCTAAACCTACCCTTCCGTTTGATATGAGGGGGACAGCCCATGGGACAGCTGGAGGTTCTTGTTGGTGGAGTGGAAAGGGGTGGGGGGTGGGGGTTACAGGGGGGTGCAGGAGGAGGAGGAGGAGGAGGAGGAGGAGGAGGAGGAGGAGCAGGAGGAGAAGAAATCTCAGGCGTTCGTTCTGTTTTCACCCGCTCAATCTCTCCTCCTCTCCAGTTTTTCTCCTCTCTCTTCACTTGTCTTTCCTCCTCCTCCATCTCGTCCTCTTGCCGGTCCTTTGTGCTTTCAGACACTCGACGAAGCCGGCTAGACTTGCGCAGGTGGCTGGGGAAGCGGGGTCGCCCAGAGCTCCGCAGCGTGTACTTCCTCTCTAACTCGGCAGGGCTAGAGATGGGGACATGGCCTGCGTTGCAGGTTGTTGTGGTGTGGTTTGGCTTGGTGTGGTCAGGAGGAAGGGGTGTGGCGGGAGGGGATGTGTGTGCAGGTGGCATGGGCTTGAGCAGTGGTGAGGGTGTTTGCCTGTGTGTTTGTGGCTGCACAGTGGAGGATTCCAACTCCATCTCAGGGTGAGTGTCCCCTTGTGTGTAGGATGGTGTTTGTGACTCTGTGTGCATGAGGGGCTGTGCCGTATGTGTCTCCACCTGCTGCAGGGGTGTCGCAGTGTCGCTTTCCAGGTGGGTGTAAGCGTGGCGGTCTGATCGGTCCTGCTGCGCATTCGCGTTCGCCGCCTCCTCGCTCCTGCGCCTGCACACGTGACGCTGGTTGTCATGGCTGCGCAGGCCGTTAGCAAGCGTGTGAGAGGGGTAGACACTGTAGTGCAGCGCGGAGGCCGAGGGGGCGGGACCTATGGAGCCACCGGCCCCCGTGGCTCCCCCGCCCGCCCCCCAGGCTTCCGGCTCCACGCACTCTTCCTCCGCCACCCCCCCACACACAACGCGCACGCCTCCTGACCTCAGCCGCCCAGACAGGCCGCTCATGGGACTGTGTGTGTGTTTGAGATTGCCCCCCCTGTGTGTGTGTGTGTTTGAGATGCCCCCCCTGGTGCTTTGCACAGTCCAGTCTGAAGAAGTTTGCTTTGTTGGTTTAGCTGTCAAAATATGGGAACCTCTTCCTCTGGTCCTTCTTCTCCAGAATCCCCAGTAGGAAATCAGAGTGGGCTATCACACAAAATCCTGAGGGCACACCAAGGAACAGAGACTAATTAATACTACTTCACTGAATTGCAGGTCAGTGTCAGTCATATACAAACATTTCTCTTATTACAGTTATACTCATGTAGGGTGTTACTATATATTATGTACTACCTATGGTAGATATATGATATTTTTATCATTTTCAAGGTTTTAAACCATGAGGTAATTTAAACCATGAAGTAATTTTTAGCTAAAACTACTTCATGGAACTCATTTGTGGCTTTTGTCAAATGACTAATGCATTACCTTTACTGCTTTGGCATCCATTCCCATTTCTGAATCTGTGAGGAAATAATACAATATCAGTCAGATAGTAATGCCTTTCAGCCTTTGTCCCACATCCTGCATATTTAAAAACTAGATGTACCACAGAGCGGTACAAAATATCGCCGCTGCTCAGTCCTGCACATTCTCTCCGCAAAAATAAATGACGCTTGTCAATTTGTCTCCATCCCCTACTTTTGGGGGTTGCCTTTGTGTATGTACAGCAAATGAGTGTGTGCATGTGTGCTTTGCTTTTGTGTATATGTGTGCTTCTTTTATTTGTGAGTGTGAAGGTAATGGTGTGTGTGTGTGTGTGTGTGTGTGTGTGTGCGTGTGTCTGCTTGCCTATACGTCTGCATGTATGTGTAAGTGTTTTGGGTGTATGAGTGTGTGTGTGTGTGTGTGTGTGTGTGTGTGTGTGTGTGTGTGTGTGTGCGTGTGCCTGCATGTGTGTGTTTTTATGTGTGTGTGTGTGTATGTGTGTGTGTGTGTGTGTGTGTGTGTGTGTGTGTGTGTGTGTGTGTGTGTGTGTGCATACCTGTGTATGTATGTGTGTGTGTGTGTGTGTGTGTGTGTGTGTGTGTGTGTGTGTGTGTGTGTGTGTGTGTGTGTGTGTGTGTGTGTGTGTGTGTGTGTGTGTGTGTGTGTGTGTGTCTGCGTATGCATGTATCTTTAGGTGTGTGTTTGCGGGTGTTTATGAGTGTGTGTGTGTGTGTGTGTGTGTGTGTGCGTAGTGTACAGTCACTAAATGTACACATATATTCATTTATTGTATGGTCCCTAATGACCGGAATTCCACGAAACTTGGCATGCATTCACAGGGTGTGCAATTTTGTGCAGTTTTGAACATGTCAGCCAAAGATACCTGTGATTACAACGTAAATGCGCACTTCGGTTTTGCTTTTTCATTTTCAACTAGGTGGTGCTATACATCAAATGAGTGGATATTGGATGGGTTCACATGGCCCCTGGAGGCCAATATACAAAAACTGGTCATCCTAGGCCCAACAGTTCTCAAGATATTCACAGAAACTGTGTCCGCCTATTGGCCTCCAGGGGCCATTGACCTGCAGTTCGAAGCGAAAATCAATGGTTCCGTGTCCTCCTTGTTGGGCTACACCAAGGTTCGTGCAGCCCAGTCTTTCAGTGTCCCGGGAATCGCTATGCTAGCGTCACAATAATGCTTCACATAGGGCTGGGACGATAACCGCATAGACCTCTGAAGTTCACCTACAAAAAAGCTGCCATCTTTGATATCCGGTATCTTGCGATTTTTCCTATGGGAAAATAACATGGGGGTTTTGAATTATTGCACCTGTTAAACTCTCGCTGGGACGAAGAAGTCTGAAATGCAAACGTTTTGCTCGACACACTTTTGTCCTCTGCCTTCAAGTGGCTCCTGTGATCTTCCGTACGTTAAGACGGCAAACTTAAGATTTTGGGTTTTGGGACATGGATTCAAGGTTTTCTAAACAAAACTTCAGAACTAATCATCAAAAGATGAAGCAAACCTGATCTTTTGCGTGCGTGTTAGGGAGCTCAATGTTCCAACATTCCATTTGTGTTTACTATGCGAGAGTAGGGGAGAACCGGCACAATCGTAACACTGTTCTAATATACGTACTTTTTATTACTTTCATATTATATACTTCTATCAATATGAAGTATTCAAATTACTATATATTTTTAGCTATTAGTAATTATGCTGATCAAAAAATACTATAAATCATTAAAATAAATGAACTTTATGAATTCCAAAATATAAAATAGAAACAAATGGCAAGCCATAATTTTCTGTGTGTGTCTGTGTGTGTGTGTGTGTGTGTGTGTGTGTGTGTGTGTGTGTGTGTGTGTGTGTGTGTGTGTGTGTCTACAGTAGGATCGCCACTGATGTGAATGATCACACAATATTCAGTATTACTAATGGCATCAAAGTGGTGGGGGCCCCCAAATCAAATCAATACTGTGATTCCCGGTCCATGCTCTGACAACAGCTCAGATATGGAATGTATATGGAGAGCGATAAAAAGGTGACCTTGATGTTGTGCCGATAAAGGCAGCGCGATGAAAAATGTAGGTGCACCTACATTTTTGAGCTGGTGCACCTAAATAAAAAAGTTAGGCGCACCAGTGCAACTTGTGCAAAAAGTGAGTCTGGAGCCCTACAACATCCAGTAGTAATTTTTTCTGAAAAGTTGGCTTTCATCCAGTGGCTGAGAAGAAAGCAGTGAAGGTACTCATCATCAAGAGGCTATGATGGCCATCTATCAAACTGTGTAGACATGGGTGCAGCCAGTAATTTCCTCTGCTATTTTACAAAAATACAGATGTTTTTCACATATATCTGTATGAGACATTTTTCTGAATGTAAAACAGTGCTAAAGTAGAATGTCATATTGTACTATTTCATGTGTGAGAAAACATACATTATTTGTATCAAGTCCCATGATAGATATGTTGCAGTCACTAAAACTCTCAAGACTGGCATCTGAAAATGTTTTTTAGTGTCTTCCTCACCAGGAGGAATAAACAAAGACCAATACAAAATAATACAAACCATTGGCCTGCTTGTGTCTATGAATCAGTGACCTAACCTGTGAAGGCCCAAACCATTGGCCTGCTTGTGTCTCTGAATCAGCGACCTAACCTGTGAAGGCCCAAACCATTGGCCTGCTTGTGTCTCTGAATCAGTGACCTAACCTGTAAAGGCCCAAATCCCTGTCCATTATGCAATCAGTATGTGTTCAATCAACTTGAATCGAACCATTCTGGTGGGCAAACTCCACACAGGTATCCTTTGTTTGGATTACAGACGTTCAATTGTTACTCTCTATCAGCTGGTGAACACGTGTCTTACGGCAGGCCTTGAAAAATGCACTTTGTTACTGTGTTAATAAGTGTGTTTTGTGTGTACTGTATGTGACCATTTATATGCCTGTCACAGCTGTCTATATGTATTTGTACCTGAGTTTAGCTGGCTGGTCTTCAATACGAGTATAAGAGAGTATGTGTGTGTGTGTGACTATTATTGAGAGTCTGTGAGTGATTGATTGAGTAGCCAAATGTCTGTCTCTCTCTTTCTCTCTCTCTCTCTCTCTCTCTCTCTCTTTCTCTCTCTCTATCTCTCTCTCTCTCTGTGTGTGTGTGTGTGTGTGTGTGTGTGTGTGTGTGTGTGTGTGTGTGTGTGTGTGTGTGTGTGTGTGTGTGTGTGTGTGTGTGTGAATGTGTGTATGGGGTGTAGAAAAAAAACCCTCACTCAGTTCTAAGGGGAGTGCAGTTGTTGCTAAGATACAGGCAGGAGCTTTGACAGCATGTGAGGGTGAGAGACAGAGAGAGAGAGGTGGGGGGGAGGGAGAGAGATGGTGAGAGAGTGAGAGAGTAAGGGGAGCGAGAGAAAGGTGGGGAAGAGAGATGCAGGAATGGAGAGAGAGGAGTAGCAGGGAGAGAGATACACAGGGAAAAGAGAATGGGTTGGAAAGGAGACAGGAGCAGGAGAGAGAGAGAGAGAGAGAGAGAGAGAGGGAGAGAGAGAGAGAGAGAGAAAAGGAGAGAGAGACACAGAGAGAGATAGAGATAGAGAGAAAGGGAGAGGGACACAGAGATAGAGAGAGAGAGAGAGAAAGGGAGAGAAACACAGAGAGTGATAGAGATAGAGAGAGAGAGAGAAAGAGAGACTAAGAGGAGAGAGGGAAGGGGGGGAACTGGGTCACGGGGTCCATGGAGACACACAGTGACACTCTGCAGAAATGCAGCTGTCATCATAGGCACACACACATATATAAATGCAGACATGCAGGCTTGGAGAAATTAACTGACTGTCCTGATAGACACACATAGTGTTTTCTTGCACTCTCACAGACACATACAGGCACGCGCATGCAGACACACACACACACACAAGCAGTGTTCTACAGGCTTCTGTAGTCTTACTCCCCCTGTTTTTCTTGTACTCCTCTCTCTCTCATTCTCTTGTTCTTGTGCCGTTCCTCCGCCCCCCCCCCCCTCTCCAGCTGCAGGAAATTCCTGATGATCTTCATCATTAGGGTCTGTGTTAAACAGCCTTTGCCAAACATGCACACACACACACACAAGCACACATATATCCACACATACACACACACACACACACCTCTGTACACGTGTGTGTTCGTGGCTGTAGTGGCACTGCTCTGCAAGAGTAGACGTGTGGAGGTTATTTTAAGACCAGCAGAGACCCTAAACACCCCCAGCCTTTTCTTTCTCTCTCACACACCCTCTTCTCCTCTGCCTCACTCCACCCTCTTCCTCTCCCCCTTTCTTTCTTTTTTTCTCCCTCTCTTTTCCTCTCCCCCTCCCCCAGGCTCTCTCTCTCCCTCTCTGCTGCTCCTTCCTTGGGTCATGTGATCAGAACTGCCAGCCAGGAGCAACCAGGCAGCTTCACTCCCTTTCCTTCTCCCTCCGTCTTTCTTTCCCTCAAACTCACGCCCCCCACACACCCCCCCCCCCTCTGCCCAGCCCCCCAACACACACACACACACACACACACACACACACACGTACTCGTCTGCAAGTATATCAGCATATCTCTCTGTCTGTACCGCGTCTTCCTCTCACTGTCTCCATCTGCCTTCATATTCTAGCACTTTCTCCACTCTTGACATATTCACCCATATGTTCAGTCCTCGCCTTAAACTTTGTTGTTTGGATGAAACGAAAGACATCTACGATAGACACTCGTAATGACCATTCTGAACAGATGCTGCAACTTTTCATATGTCCCCTCAGCTTCCTCCATCTTTTCCTTTGTCTGCTTCTCCATCTTCTGCTATTTACTCAGATGTCCTTCGCTGATTTTTTCCATCACACACAGCGACTGGAAAACATCAGCAACAAACCTTGACACCGCTCACTGGATAGACTCCTAGAAAGGCCTGCAATGGCTTCAACTTCCTGCATCACCTCCCCCACAAGCCGCCGACAACACCATCAACACCCGTTCCTGTTCCACAGTTGCCGTGGGAGACACTGCAGTGGAGTCGGTTGCCAAGGAGAGGCTGCTGGCTGTCTGTTTAAACAACAATGTCTGTCTTCTACGCAATCTAGTTCTGTAGAAGGCCTGAAGACACACACAAACACAGTGCGAGCATGCCGTCTCTATCTCTCAGTCCCTACATGGACGTTATCTTCAGACATTTAGTAATCTAATCGATCATATCTATCTGATAAACACAGTCAATGATGTGATGCGTATCTCTTGTCAATAGTTTATAAGAAATACAGGCAATAAGAAATAAAATTCACACAAAGTTTTTGAATTAAATGTAAATCAGGTGTCTCGGCCAAGTATACTTGTGTACACAAAGAGTTTGGTCTCTGCATTTATCCCACCTGTGAATTAGTGAACACACAGAGCACACAGTGAACACACAGTGAGGTGAAGCACACACTAACCCAGAGCAGTGAGCTGCCTTGCAACAGCGGGGCTCGGGAAGCAGTGAGGGGTTAGGTGCTTTGCTCAAGGGCACTTCAGCCATTCCTACTGGTCGGGGATCAAACCGGCAACCCTCCGGGTACAAGCACAAAGCCCTAACCAGTAGGCCACGACTGCCCCTGAATTTTTGAATGACATTCAAAGTCTCTCAACCCCTTTACTGATGAAATTGTCTTCCTTGAGATGAGAGCTCAAGAGTACATGTGAGAGTGAAGAACTGGTAGCTAGACAGACAAGCAGACAGAAAACAATCATTTGCGTTGTGGAGTTCCAGTGAAATCATAGTGCCCTTGACAATGTGTCCTAACACTTAGCTTAAAAGACCTCTGTAATACACATTAAACACACTTTATGTTTTTAAATTCCATTATTTTAAACTGTTACATATTTAATATTGGGCCAAAGGTACAGCAAGACTTGTAGACTGCCTTCACACAGGTGAGACATGGCAACAATGTTTCCAAAACATTAGGGGGGACATCTGTTACATAAAAGTTATACAAAAAGTAATTGATATCACTAGCCCCATAACCAGATTGAATATGGCTGATTTGTTCAAATACTGCACTGGGTTTTAATATTGAAAATGAATGCCATTTTGGTAACTGAAAATGCTGAGCTGGCAATTATGAGTAGAATTGTGTGGTTACAACAGAAGATCCCCTCCCCCCCCCCTTTGTCCTGTGAGAAATACTGTGAAATATAAAACAAGATTTTGATTCAAAAGTGAAAAACTAATGGAGACAATGAGACAAGAAGATCGATGCATGTATTTGAACAGGACATGACATAAAGGGATAAGCATTCTAACAAATTAAAATGTAGAAAAATAGATAAGGTATACTAGATACACACAATATGGGCACACACACACACACACACACACACACACACACACACACACACACACACACACACACACACACACACACACACACACACACACACACACACATGCGGCACACACACATTCACACACATGCACACACACACACACACACACACACACACACACACACACACACACACACACACACACACACACACACACACACGCGCGCGCGCGGCACACACACACACACATTCACACACATTCACACACATTCACACACATGCACACAAAGCTGGGACAGAACAGAGGTTTTCACCAAAAGCAGCTCTGTGTCTGTGTCTCCTTAGTCAGACACCCTCTAGTCACTCTCTCTGTTTTCCCTCTACTGATCCCTCACTCTCTTACTTTTCCTCCGCCCTTCCCCTCTCTTGCTATCCCTCTCTTTCTCTTGCTATCCCTCTCTCTCTCTCTTTCTCTTGCTATCCCTCTCTCTCTCTCTTTCTCTTGCTATCCTTCTCTCTCTCTCTCTCTCATTGTCTTTTCGAGATGTAGAAAGGCACATTCATCCATCTTTACCCCATTCATACTAATATCACCCCCATCTCTCTCTCTCTGTCTTACTCTATCTCCTCTTCAGCTTCTGTTCCTCCTTCCTTTCCCTCCATGGCCTCAACTCCCTCTTTCTGACTCCCTCTCTCCCTCTTTCTTCTCTCTCTCTCCCTCTATCTCTCACTCCCTCTCTCTCTCTCTCTCTCTCTCTCTGGCAGTGGAAGTGTGTTCCCCAGGGGGAGCAGGGCTCATTAACTTGCAGTAGACAGAGACAGAGAGAGAGAGAGAGAGAGAGAAGAAGAGAGAGAGAGGGAGGAGAGACCAAAGGGGAGGGGAGAGAGCAGCAGAGAGAGGTATAGAGAAAGGGAAAGAGAAAGTATGTAGGGAATGAGTCAGAGCAAAAGAAATAAAGAAAAAAAGAATAAAATAAATGGGATTCATTTGTGTGCCCTATACGATGTAAATAAAAGTAAACTTCTGATCTCTTTCCTATCTATGGTATCTTAATCTGATTCAGTGATTCAATCTTGAAAGCCATAAGCAAAAAATATTTCAAGCATTTTATTTAGCCTTCAAGTGCCCTGGATGTTGTGTCTATGGTGGTCTGTGGTGGCTATTTTATATAGAATAGTGGCAAGGGTGTTGTGAGGTTGTTGCTACTGTATGTTACATTAGGTGGTCACTTTGGTATTGCTAGCCGACTGCAGTGTAAGTTATGTTGTAGCTGAGGTGTTCCTGAGGTGGTAGCCTATGTCTCAGTGACCATCCAAGGGTATAAGGCTAAGTCTTTTTGGAACATGTTGCTTCTTTACCAGATGTCAGGTTTCTCTCTATAGAAGCAACTAGAGTTCATTGATTTTCCAGTTTTACTAAAAAAAACCAGGATCAACGTCTTGTGTGTGCTGTGTTGACTTTTTAAAGCACACACATATCAACCTTTAACCCGTACATCTCAATCATTACCCCAGACTGTGAGTTATGTCATTACATTTGCCCAAAGGGCCTAAGCTGCACCTACTTAGCATAGCTGAGCTTGAATGGCAAATGTTATCCAATTTCTCTTCCACTTATGACTGATACTGTTACCATACAATTGGTCTAAATGTCAGGTTCAAATGTGTTCCACTGAGAACATTAAAAAAAAGACTAAAATGGCAAGCGGGATAATGCAGTGTTAAATCATACTGTATAGTAGTCCTAGTGCACCTGTACAAAAACAAAAAAATCCACATTGAAGGTAACTAACCTAATTGAAAGGCCTGTCAAAAAAAAACTAAAAAAATTACTTGTCTGATAATGGATTGTTGGCTTTGCTTTACATTCTAATTGTTCAAGAGTGCACTAATCCTTTATTCCGCTATAATCATTTAATAGGAATTGTTATTGTATGACATACTGTAGTGTGTTTAAGTCTAGCTAACATAGTTGATTGCCAAAAGATCAACCGACATACACATGCACACCCATCAAATTCCGAAGGTGGATGCTTGCCTTGTAGACAGAAAAATGATGGACTAATCCTCCAATAGCTTTGGACTGATTGGGTGGGCAAAAGTCATTGAACTACAGTAAATGAACTAAAGTATTTTAAACAAGGTCGATTAGGTCAAGGATGGTATTAATTTGCAGTACTTTTCACACAGCACCATCAACAGTTTGGCTAAAATCCTAAAAACAAGTCAAAGTCTTAAACTTAAATGGGAGAAAAATATGAAGATGAATGATCCCTTAGAGCGATGACACAATCCCCAGAGGAAAATATTGGCCTAAAAAAAGAGTGGGACTAAATAATTGGGTTTCATCACACTACAAGAGACAATGGTTTCTTATGTATGACATAAGGTATTGGACAAATAATATGACAAAGTAAAAAAAAAAAAACATTATGTGTAACACATCCTAAGGGGATATTCCACCTTTCCAGCCCTTGAGTTTTTTCCAACCTGACACTCATTCATAAAATTCAGTTTTATTTATTATGTTTGCCCCATCCAGGAGATTATTTACAATAATGGGAGCCTCCTCCACAACCATGATAGTCTATCTTATGATTGTGTGTGAAGTTTATGATTATGCCTCATTCATCTACATCTGCAGTTAGTCAACACTGCTGATAAGTAAAGCAACTGTTTTGGAACATATTATCCTACTGCTATTCATACTATGTATTTGTCATAAATAAATCACCTGCCTCCGGTTAATCATTAACAGAATTGGATCAGGCAGGTAAGATTTACAGCACACAAAAGCCATAAAACCAATATTACCCTGTTGAAAGGCACAACACCCTGCTAAAAAATGACTTGACCATCTAGGGACAGGCGTGTTCAATTGTCGTCCATCCCTTGCAACTTCAGATGACCCTAGTCAACGTCTCTCCCGTTTGTGGAGTATGGTCACAAATGTGTGATTAATGTTGGCATCTGAAGGTAAAGTCCAATTTGTTGTAGCAATAACTCCTCAAAAGACTAGATTTTTTTAGAAGAACTCAAAAGAATAGATTTTTTAATAGAATATTCTTAATGCTGCTTGGGTTGTAACAAACAGTATGCCACTTTGATTGCCCGTGACTGCCACATATAGGGCCGCCGTGGCCTACTGGTTAGCACTTCGGACTTGTAACCGGAGGGTTGCCGGTTTGAACCCCGACCAGTAGGCCATGGCTGAAGTGCCCTTGAGCAAGGCACCTAACCCCTCACTGCTCCCCGAGCGCCGCTGTTGTTGCAGGCAGCTCACTGCACCGGGATTAGTGTGTGCTTCACCTCACTGTGTGTTCACTGTGTGCTGAGTTTCACTAGTTCACGGATTGGGATAAATGCAGAGACCAAATTTCCCTCACAGGATCAAAAGAGTATATATACTTATACTTATACATGAATGAATGGAAATAGCAGTAACAACTACTGTACAGAGGTCTAGTGACCTAAATCATACATTTAGCTATCACAACTGAGCCAGCAGCAGCATGGACTGATTTATGAGCTACTGGGCCACTGGGCCACTGGGCACAGACACGAAAAGCCCCCCCCCCCCCCTGCCCACTTCAGAAAGTTGGTAAGTATGGAAAGATTGAGACCTACAAATATGACATAACCATTAACGGATTCAAGGCATCTCAATGCCAATTACAAAGCATGATTATCACACATAGCGTAACATGTGTTTTTTGACTAAGGGGTCCCATTCAGATATCAGAAGTGGAGACCATAGTAGCGACTTCACACAGAGGCTTGGGCTTCAGGGCCCCCTGAGCTCTTGGGTCAATGGACCTGGGCCCGGTAGGCCTGTTCAGTAATCCATCCCTGAGCAGTAGTTCACACACAGTCTAAGCTGGACAACTTTACTGGCTACACTTACATCCACTAGGCTCCATCATCCCTGCTTCTGCCATGTCTGCTAACCTGGCCTCCACCTCTACTCCACTCCACTCTAGAGCAGGGGTTTCCAGCCTTTTTTGGCAGGTGACCCTATTTTGATGTCACATGTTCTATGTAATGTACTGGTCAATTGTAATATATATCAGCCGACCCCATTTGGATTTCAGACGACCCCACATGGGGTCCCGACAAATGGAGTAAAATTTAATGAGGTCCAATACTCCAGGTTTGACCAAAAATATATCTGACCCATTATTGCTGTGCATACAGAAAGCGCAACATACCACTCACAGGACCATAAAATGATGATACAGTATATCTGCTGCTAACAAAAAGTCTTTATGTTCCGACAGAATTTGCCTATAAAGTTAGTCTCCAAAATCAAGGTGAGATGTAGCATTGCTGTTGTAAGGCTGCCACCACACTGGGAACAGTGAACTCTTTCAGTTTACTGTAGAGCAAAGTGTAGCCAGTGCAGGGTATCTGTATGTTTACAAGTTAAAAATAATACCATCACTATGAGCATTGTCGACTTATAGTATGTGAAACCCACCACAATTCTTCAATTTAGCCTATTTTTGGGGGGAAAAGTGCTGAATGCAGTCCGATGACTGATAGTGGTGCTTTGCTAGTGGATAACTTTGCCAGTGCAGACAAATTCGCTAATAAGGATAAGAGACAGACAGGTACAATAAAACAATACACTGAACAACAAAATCTGCCATTCTGCTCATTTAATGCCTGCCCTCCAACAATTCAAGACATTTTAAGGCATTTCAAGAGTTCTTAAAGAAGACATCTCCTTTAAGACTTTTAAATGGTCTGTGGAGACCATGCTCTGGGTCCCTCTAGCACAATCATAGCCATTTTCAGGGGTTCAGACCACTGTGCTGACAAGGTTAAACTGAAACAGATAGGACTCCAAACTGCAAGTGTCATATAGCTGAAAATGTATAACTCTTTTTGGATGGTTCTTTGCCTTTGGTGCGGGACTGAATCCAGTGCAGGACTTCCCTTCCCACACTGAAGGTTACAGATGCAATACTCATACCCTTTTAAAGTCACAGTTCAGTTTGGCTTTCTGTTTTTGTTTAGTGTTGAAATGGATTCATAACAGAGTTTAAATGACATGTAACACAGATAAAACTGAAGAACAAAACAAGGTACTTTGCCATGAGGTAAAGGACAAACCCTATTACATTATAATAACACTGTTATAATACTCAAGTAATACTATAATGGCCACCCCTTCTCTTAAAACTTCTCCTAAACACCAATCCAGTAAGGGCATATCTGCACGGAAATTGAATTTCTGTGACAGGTCAACAGCCCACCATAAGTCAAGAGTTACTTTCATATGGTAACTACTCTATTTCAAGTATTGGCACACCATTGCAAAGCTGTAGGCTCATGATGCAGCTGTTGCATAGATAGCATACAAACATTCCACAGGAATCATTCACAGATTCATGTTATTGCTTGTAAGCAGACATCTTTGAAAGCCACTATAAATAACAAACATATCACTACTTTGAACTTATTATAGTCAATTTTATCAGGTAGCATATGTTCTGGTTGCTGGTTTTACAGACAATGCATAAGATACGCCCCCAATGGGCTCCACTGACAAGCCACCCGCATCTAATTCAAGTCACTAATGCTTGCTTACCAAGTGATGTCTGGGTCCTCTCCTACTCATAAAGGCTTATGTTACCCCTTGCCGCTACGTTCCTCCAAGGAACATCGTCTGGCACTGTCGCCCCTACACACACAGCCATCCAGACCATTTTTGTTTGTAGCTCCCTTTTGGTGGAACGACTTACCACCAACAGGGAGCTACCAGAGTAGGGGCGTCCCTCTCTAACTTCAAAAAGATCTTAAAGACCTACTTCCGTGAGTACCTCCTCTCCTAACACATCTAACAACCCAACCCAACACACCTAACATGCACTTACCATGCACTTACTATACACTTACCATGCACTTCCTTTCTTCCCTCCTTCTACTTCTACCTCCTCCTTCTTCTACCACTATCTCCTTCAACTACACTTTGACTCAAGGGCGCTGGTAGATAATTTGGGCCCTATAACAGACAATAATTCTGGGCCACCCCATAATATATAGAGGGGGCTCTCTGGGGGCCCCCTGGCAGTGCTGGGCCCTTAGAATCATCCTACACCCCCCCCCCCCCCATTCCCTGGTAGTAGTATTTATCGTTGTAGTATTAATTGCTACCTAAGGTCTCCTCTGCAATGTAGCTTGGATGTTATTCCTCACTGTTGCTTAGGATAAATGTCTGCTAATTAATAAATGCAAATGAAAATAATAAACATGGTTTGATGAAGTGTTGATTGGATTGATATGATATTGAATTGATATTGACATTTTTATCAACAGCTGAGAAATTTGATAAATTATGATATAATGACAGTATGTGTAACAGCATGTGCATGGGATTACTCACATCTCTTTTGGGTTATCTTTGTGGGCATAAATATGAATATCTAACTACTTTTCTTTTTTTCACAGGAGAGTGCCCCCCTTTCCAGGAGTAATAAATTAGCAAAGAGGTCTGGGAAGGGCAACATGATGATGAATCATATGCACACAGATGTTTGCCATTTCTATTACTCAGCACTAGTTCTATTGTTGTTTGAACTTTATCATCCAGAGTAGGCTAATACATAAGGTTGAATAATATAAATTGTACTTTGACAAATGTGAAGAGTGAAAGGGTTCAGAGGCATCCGAGGCAACACTTTCTCTTTCAAGTTCCCTGGGTGTGTCAAAGAACTAATGTTTTAATAGTTATGGTTCTTTGGTATTATAAACAGTTACAATAAAAAATATAATATCACAGTAGCTTACTTTGTGTGTTCATGTGACTTGTTTTCAGCACAGTACACACTCTGGAGTCTAACAATGAAAAAGCATGTGCCAAAGATGGGCGTGTTTTGGCAGAAAAACTGTGTTAAATTGGTCCATGCAAATATCTAGTTATAGGAGATAATAGTTTTACATTGATGTGCTAGATAAATCCCACTACCCTAATTAATTTACCATGTTGACTGTCTACACAAGCAGTAGAATACTAAGTAGTACTGAAGTATCCACATCTACAATATTACAATACATGCTGCATATTTGTTTTGCCTTCCACAACATCAAAATAAATACAATCCTGAACAAAAGCTTTGACTATATCTGACCTCATGTTTAATGTAAGCTGCAAATATGCCATGGGCGAGATGACCGTGTATAGGTGAAAAAAGGTGTTCTCAAAAATTGCAGACACATACCAGACTACTTGTTGCTAATGTACTTCGAGATTTTCCACTTCGTGTTTATTTTATGTGTAAAATAGAAATCCAAAGAGAGTAGTTACATATTGGATACTTACATTTGAATGTGTGCCAGTTTGCATCTTTGAAGTCTGTCTAGACAATTAGATAATGGATCATGGCTCTGACTCTAAAGCAGAAACGTGTTTGCATGCACAAACTCTTGAGGAGACATATTCAAAGCCGTTTCTTAACAAATTAGCGAAGAAGAGATTATTTCCATCAGATCTATTTAGCGAAGTAGCTGGCTGTTGAAAGACAGGTTGTACAACAAGCATTTACACTGGAACTCCTGTGTAATAGGAGGCTGTGTAGTGACATGATGCTCTGCGTCTTTCTCCAAATGGCAGTTAGAAAGTTTGCCCATCTACAAGACTGCCTCACCTTACTGCATACCTGTGTATGAGTCAAGTCTGATGATGTGTTTCTGTAGAGGTGGGTACTGGTTTTAATAGACCCTTGAAACAATGAATGGGCTTGCTGTTTCATTACACTGCCGTTTACTTGAGAAATCCTTGTAGTCTTATTATATCTATCTGTCTATGATTGAAGAACAATTATTTTTATGCTGTGCCTTTTTTATGCTGTGCCTTTCCACTGAGGACCATTGGTCAGGATTTCCAAGTGGGACCACTGACAATACTAATGGCATTGGTATTACAGACATACACAACCTACAGCCCCGACCCAGACTAGATATAATCACTCTGTGAACGAGTCCTCATAGGTGAGGCAAAGTGATTTGTTTGTACAAAAATGACAAAAGGAGCAATTGGTCTCAGCAAGCCTGTTGCCTGTTTCACATTCCTCATGTGTTACCTGAAGTATGTGTATGGGTGAACACACACACACACACACACACACACACACACACACACACACACAGCAATCCACCAACACAGATGGAGACACATTTTGCTGTGCCTCTATTCTCTCCCTTTTTAATAATTAAAGTGGCTCCATCTCTCTGGTTACTGTGGGCTTGTTAGTGAAAGAAACAGAAAACAGGCAGATAAACAGACATACACAGTGCTTATGTGTGCATGCATGACACACACTAACTACTACTACCCTCTGAATATGCAGTTCAAAGGTTAAGGTGAGCTGATTCATACTGACAACAGCCCAAAATAGTGGGATGGATAGAAAGAGAGACTTGTTGAATGCATTCATGTAGGTCTGCATCTGTAGGTCTGTAATGTGCAAAAGGTTACCTAAGTAGATTTTTCCCATCTAAGTGAATGAGTCTCTCTCTCTTTCTTTTTCTCTCTCCCCCTCTCTCTATCTCTCCTTCTTTGTGTGTGTGTGGTGTGTGTATGTGTGTGTGTGTGTGTGTGGTTGTGGTTGTGTGGGGGTGTGAATTCATGTAGACACTCATGGCATGAAAGGTCTGTCTCAACCAATAGGATGATTCCAGCTGTTCTGGTTGGAATACAGGTCACCATGGAGATGTGAGCTGTCAGACTGACTTACATTCACACAAAATGAAACCTAAACTATCCAATTGTTGTACAGGTTACATAGAGATGCATAGCACATTCATATACTACTCATAGGTGTGCGAGCTAAAATGATTTAGGCACCTGACAACCACAGGAAGACCATGGCACACGCGTCATCCTCACCATAATAGACACGAACATTTGAGGCTGTTGTCATGACAACCTGTGCATCGATACTGACAGAGAAATCGTTTGCATACTGCCACCATGTGAGTAAGGTTTTTAATCTCATGTCAAATGTCATAAATACGCGCGAACTGTCAAAACACAATTTTCATCCCGTCACGGACTCCACTGCAGCATTTACATAAATACCTAGGAAACATTATTATAACATCTTGTTACCGTAAGCTAAATTCCTGTCAGATGAAGACCCTCTCATTGTCTAACAATGTGCATTTGTGTGTATATGAGTGTGTATGTGTGAGTGTATGTCTGTGTATCCGTGCGTGCGTCTGCGTGCGCGCACGCGTGCGTGTATGATTATACTAATCTGAGGCGGGTTTTAAAGAGAGGTGGCGCGTGGGGCTGTGTTCTGCCTCTTGGTCATCCACAATCAGTATCCAGTGGTCGTTTTCTCATTAGCATAATTGTATCTGATCATCGATAATTACCGTTTTGTTCGTACATCCCGTGACAAGTTTGAATTGGGCTCAATATTGCGCGTCGCTGACCGTTCAGGGGTAAAGGTATTTAAAAATGTCTGAAGGAGAATTCTGATCATGAAGGGCTTCATAATGGTACATACACCGTGCCCACATCAGCTGCAGATGTACCTGCTCTTTATAATATGTGACATCGACGTAGAACATAGGTAACACAGGCATACAAACACGTGTTAAATTAAAAACAGCGCGAGGGGAGGGAATAAAAATATTGCCAGGGAGCACAGATGCTGCTCGCGCACTCACTCACCAGGCAGAGCCAGCCGTGTACTCCGTCTTGCTGCAGCAGCGGCGGTGTGTTCCTCTCGCGCTCCTCTGAGCTCCCGCGGTAGACTTACAGCTGCGATGCCAACCTCCGCGCACTGCATTTTTACCTCATGTATGCATGAAGCATGAGAACACTCCACTGTTCTCCTTTTAATTTTGATTTGTCCAGCAGTGTCTTCCTCCCTCACTGTAACACTCGATTCGGAAACAGGCTGCTGTGATTCGGCATCTGGACCAAAAAAAAAAAAAAAAAAACTAAAATATGAAGTGCTTCTGCTGCCTCAGTGCCACCCTGTAAAAACGATCATTTTTGCTTTACGATGACTATATGGAGCTGCCTGAGGTTAGGTGACGAGCAATAGAGCGATTCCGAGAGAGAGAGAGAGACAGAGAGAGAGAGACGAGGAATAGTGATTTACGGGCTGTGTTCCTTGCGCCCTCTGCAATTCCGACCAAGAGGAATGTGGTTTGCGCGAGCTGCAGACGTGCCTTGAGTTTGGACGCATCCGGGACACCGTAGTTAACATCGGGATTGTTCTGCACTCAAGAATTATGGGGAATGATGTTTTTATTTAGCTGTTTGTCTACGGTCTTGCGCAATCCTATATTAGCCTATTTGTGTGAGGGTGCCTAGGTCAGGTGTGTGTCAGTACTGTATTTGGGTTAAGGTGTATGTGGTATGACATATTGCTGAATAAGTGCAGAGTAAGTCAGAGTAGCTTTGGTATTTCCATCAACAACAACACAACACATAAGATTTCACAGTTAATGTATTACCTCTCCAGGCAGGGGAAATTGGAAATTGTTCAGATTTAAACATTGTCGACACACTTCCAAATATATGAAAAGGTAGCATTAAGACATTCACAAACACAGGAGAAGATGGAAGTTCATAGAGGAAGGCCCTTTCAGCCTGCTTTCTTTTTATTTCACAGACAAATACTTTTTTTTCTTACTGTCATTTTCAATGTTTTATATCACTGACGAAAAGTCATAAGCAAGAAAGTCCATTGAGAATTGTTGTGCAGTTGCCATTCCATGTATAAATGGACTTTTACAGTGAAAACAAACAACAGTTAATTTGGTTTTGTAGCACTTTATTTTAAATGTAAAAAATAAACCCATAGAAAAACAGGGAATTCGGCTATTTGACAAATCTCTCTGCCCCTTCCTGCCCTCCCATAAGCAATATAGAAAGCAGACAGGGAGAGCAGTAGAAAAACTCTAAACGACCATATCAAGCAAACCTCCAGCCAGCAGAAGGAGCTGCTGAGCAATTCATTGGGGACTTCAATTGAGCTATTTGGCAAGGCCATATCAGGACCTTCCTGTTGTTCCATGTGTAGACATACAAGACAGTCTTAAACTCTGCACTTTTAAAACAAATGTGTTGAAAACAACACAACTTGCATTGTTTTTAACACATCTATGTCCAGATAGGGACAACACAGTTTGTGTTTCCTTTTTTTATTTGTTACACAATATGTGTTGAAAATAACACAACATGCGTTGAAAACATAACACTCTGTGTCCAGATAGGAACAACACATCCATTTTAAGAGTGATACTTGACATCTACTTACTGTTGGGGATCTTTTCGTTATTCTCAATGCTCAATCCTTGCAGGGTTCCCCTGCTCAAAAAGAGATTAGAAAGCTGCAACAAACTATTTCATCACCAACCTATATAGTATAGCTTACTGACACTTAAACCACTCAGTGAAAGCAATAAATAGCCTACTCTGGACTGATATGCCAGTGTAAACTATATGACAAACAATGCATCCAATACAATAGCATGAGGACCTATAATCACTCAAAATGATTAGTTTATGTCTCAAAGATAAACAATGTTTATGTCTCAAACATGGACAACAAAAAATGGCAGCTGACTGTGGGAAAATTCAACCGTGCACTACATCCCTAAATCAGTTAATGAGCTTATCCAGGCATGAAAGGACCAGATTCAGTTCCTTTTCTCTGTCTGTTCATACAAAATGCCAGTGCCACCAAAATGAAGGTCTTGTCTCATGGTTAACCAAGACAGTCAAAATACTTAGTCATGTTGTCAGATCCTGAGAGTATAGTCTTTGTTTCCAAATCAAATTTTTCCTGTATATCTTTCACCCTTTTCCATTGCATAAAGTGCAGAGTCAAATAGAAGGAACAGCAATGGGCATTATGTCTATGAAACCCTTTTCAAATTTTATGGAAAAAGAAGTAGATTGACCCAAATGACCCCATACAGTATGATTTAGGTATGAGCTACACCAGGCGCGTAACTAAAGCGTTCCGTTCGCGACGCGTAAAATCCATTTTAGATGAATGTTCTATTTTTTTCGAACGTACGCCCCACTGTCACGTCTGGTGTAGCTACTTCCATTGATTATAATGGAAGCTAATTGTTGCAGCAGACGCAACGCAAACGGAACGCTTCAGTTACGTGCCTGGTGTAGCTCAGCCCTAAGTCTTTTTGTAAAACCTCCTTTTCTAAAATATGTCCATGATGCTGGGACTATAGAACCCTTGGTAGGCTACATAAAGTACTTACTGCATTTCATTGGCTCTGTACCTGTACTCTGCTAAATTACAATAAAGTTGAATCTAATCTATTCTAATCTAAAGACAATAAAGCTGATCAAAAGAGGACGATCCAAGTTATTGACATGGTATACAGGCCAAACAATGAAATGGTGAGAAATACTTGCTTTATTTTCATTGGCATATGAAAGTGTAGTCTCTGACCGTAAAAAAAAACATCTTAAGCTCTAAAGCTCTTCTTAGAACCTTAACTGCTGCAGTTTTGAAGCATTAAAGTTTCTACAAAAATCTCTACAAAAAGTGGGTTTTTGGTAGAACCTTCAAGTTTTCTAAATGAAACTTTTAAAACTACTATTAAAAAACATTTTTCACAATCCTATTACACAAGGGTACACTATACAAATTCAAAGGCCTTTTATTCAAAGTGGTATAATAAAAAAGAAACATAAATTCTTTTGGTCAGACATGGTAATTCATGGTTTTCATGTTGGCATAAACACATATAAGGCCTAGATTTATGGACTGTATACCATGATTTACAAACACTACTAATCAGTCACACACCGCTGAAGATGCTCTCAGTTGTGTAGCTTGCTCATGCAAGCTCAAACATCAGCAATACACATACATGCAAAACAAAACAGACCTGTCTTAAGTTATACATGGAGAAAAGCCAGAGTTAAAATCACTCATAAACATAAAATGAAATTAAACAATCAAATGTTAATGTCACAAGCAGCAGACAATTACACAAACAATATACCTACACTGAAAGAATGACATCAAGCAGCATCTTGACATCACACAAGACAGAAAAAATACAGTGTCACTCAGATGACAGGCTGTTAGAGGGGAAACTGTTATGAACACACAAACAATTGTGAGTGAGTCAGTGTATAAAGAGCCTATCACATTACACACAGTATCCGCTATGAAATGCATTATTGTCAATGGCTTGCGCGCGCAAGAGCTGGCCTGCCGCTGCGCTGAGCAAAGTGCAGCGCAAGCACCATTTTGCCGCTTTGCCGCTCTTGCGCGTGCCGCGGTCAAAGTTCAATCATGTTGAACTTTGACCGCAGCGCGCTGTAAGTCATAGATATTTTGCCCTGAGCCCGGCGGCAAGCACAACAAAAATCTTTGAGGGTTTACCACAACCAAGAGCAACCTAGCGGCGAGCGCAGCACATATCGTGTACAATGTGATAGGCCCTTATGTGTACACGTATCTGAGTGTAACTGGAGAAGATACAGAAGGGGAAAAGACTGTGAGTAAAATGAGATTTATTTGTATAAGAAATCACAGAACCGCTATGATCTACCAGGACTGTGGCAACATACATTCTATACAACTTAACTGTTACGTATTAAATTTTATGTTGATATTGTTTTGCATTCATTATGAGAATACAATCCAGTAAAATAGAACGTATGTCAACATGCTCTGTGTAAGTACAGTAGATCGATGTTCCTGTTTTGTGTCTGTGTTTTGCTGTGCTTGTATGAGTCTTTATATGTAAGCGTGTGTGGGTCACAGGTCTTCCCCAGGTTGGTACTGGGGCTCAGTGGCAGTGAAGTAGTCTTCTAGGAATCCCTGAAGGTATTCGAAGGTGTGCCTCTCGTCCGCGTCCTTCTTCCAGCACTGCAGCATCAGCTCGTGCAGTGAGGCGGGGCAGCCAGGGGGGGAGGGCATCCTGTAGCCACGGTCCACCTGCTCCAGCACCTCCCTATTATTCATGCCTACACACACACACACACACACACAGAGAGACACACACAGACACACAGACACACACACACACACACACACACACACAGACACACACACAGACACACACACACACACACACACACACACACAAACACACACACAGAGACACACACACACACACACACACACACACACACACACACACACATACACACACACAGAGACACACACACAGAGACACACACACACACACACACACACACACACACACACACACACACACACACATACAAACAGAGAGAGAGAGAGAGAGAGAGAGAGAGAGACACACACACACACACACACACATACAAACAGAGAGAGACAGAGAGAGAGACACACACACACACACACACACACACACACACACACACACACACACACACACACACACAGAGAGAGAGAGAGAGACACACACAAAAGCAGGTATGCATTCAGGTATGCAAAAGGGACGCAAGTACACACATCCAAACAGACATAATATACATCCTACATTGTTGAGGTACGGGTGTTTATTCTATTTAAACAAACAAAAAAACACAGCACAAATCACTATCACACAATATTAACACTATCAACAATATTAACACAATATTAACACTATCAACTATCACTATCAATATTGATTAGAACTGTTTTCTGACTGTATGTCTGTATGGAATTAAGCATTTAAAAGCAAATGTAGAATCAATTTCCCTAATGTCATGTGTTATTTTAAAAGCAATTAAAGGCCTGATTAAAAGCCCTTTGAATAAACATATACACACCTGGGTATGGCACACGGCCCTTGGTGATGAGCTCAGTGAGCAAGATGCCAAAAGACCAGACATCGGATTTGATGGTAAATTTCCCAAAGAGAGCTGCCTCTGGTGCTGTCCATTTGATGGGGAATTTTGCTCCTGCATCACAGTACCATAGTCTTAATTGGGCTCTTACAACCAACCACATGACCACTAACTCCCTTAACAGGGAAGCCAATGACTACAATCATTTGCCATCCAAAATCAGGCTCTGAAAGTCCAGTACTAACCTAAGCCACTGGAGTACACAAAATGGAGTTCTAATAGAACTTGAAAGAAGTTGCCATTCCAAAGGTTGCCATTAAGTGTGTTCTACATTCTGTCGGCACATTATTGTGAGTTTCTGAACTTTACAGTTCACATCATCATGAACCTATTAACTTTATGGACTTGTGCTTGTACTTTTACTTGTGTTGCTTTATTTTCCATGTGCATCAATATAAAGTGAGAACCAAATGGACCCTTTCAACAAGGTAAACAAAAACAATGCTTGAACATTCTATTTGGGCCCCAATCTACTTCCTCTGCATTAAGATAACATATGGAATGTTAAAAAGAAAGTCTTGTGGGGCCAACTATGATGCTGATAATAAAAATTCCATGAAAGGGTCTATATATATATCTCACCCTGTCTGGCTGTGTACTCATTGTCCTCAATGAGTCGTGCCAGTCCAAAATCTGCAATTTTACACACTAGGTTGTCTCCAACCAGGATGTTGGCCGCACGCAAGTCTCTATGGATATAGTTCATCCTCTCAATATACGCCATGCCTGCTGCAATCTGAACACACAAACACACACTCATTACACACACTCAATGTCTTTGCTAAAACAGATTCTCAAAATACCTGCAAACTCCTGCAAAGTTTTTTTTAAAATAAAAAGAGCAAACAAGTTTTTGCACTTTGTTTCATGATTTATTTTGTGAAAGAATTTCATTCAGATACGAGACATGTTGTGTTGGTGGTGACTAACTAAGGCTATACCTGTGCTGCCATGTCTACCAGCTGAGGAAGTTTCAGATTTCGGCCCTCTCCGTCTTTCAGGAAATCAAGCAAACTCCCTAAAAGCACCACACAAACAAACTGCAAGTTCACAACTGTGAATCACTTATTTAATAGAAGTGTACGTGTACACGTCTGCTTACATGGCCATCTATGTGTGATGAATTTACAATGTATGTGTGAGTGAGTGTCACATAAGTAAATACACAGTGAGTTTACCTTGACTCATAAATTCAGTGATGATGTAGATGGGCTCCTCAGAGACCACAGCATAGAGCTGCACCAGCTTATCATGGCGGAGCCTCTTCATGATCTGAGCCTCGTCCAGGAAGGCCTCAGGGGACATGGTGCCCGGCTTCAGTGTCTTTACCGCCACTTTCGTCGTGCCATTCCACATACCTATCACAAACGCATGCGGCACACACACACACACACAAGTACACGCACATACCGATACACAAACACACATAAGCACACATATAAATACACGCAAATATGACAACAGGAAAAGGATGTTTTAAAAAGAATAGTTAGAAAAATACTTGTTAAACACTTCTATCATATGGCTAGCAACTAAGTAAGAGAAATGATATATGATGAGAGTGATATGATTATTTATGTTAGTGAGATATGGGAGATATGAGATTAGAGTTCTTATATGCATGCCATGCAAACAGGGCAACATCTTTAAAATGTTTCTCACATGCTCATGCAAAAATAAGGGGGGGAAATCAGCAATCAAAATTATGCAAATTTGTGCAGAAAAAACTCAGAGACTGGGAAATACCTCAAGGAATGATGAGAGAATTATGCTGACAAAAATGCTGGAAATAGCAATAAAAATATTTCCGAATTATTATCCCCTAACAGGCTCATAATACTATTAACTAACACATCTGTAGATAATTAACACTGAAGCAAGCGGCCGTAACAATAGAGAAAAAAAAGATTATGACTGAGATATTTAGTGTAGCTAATGAACTAAATACAGCTGTAAATGCTGGGCATGAGCTCCAGCTGAGTGCAGGTGGAGATGGCGGGGCCTGAATTTCTCACCCATCCAAACATCACCAAAGCATCCCGCGCCCAATTTGCGATTGAGCTTCAGCGTGTCCCGGGGGATCTCCCAAGCATCTCGCCCTAAACCCATAGTCTGCGGTGTGGAGTTAGGACAGGGAGTGGTGAGGTAATAACACAGACCATCATTACTACCTGAGAGAGACCAGGGAAGGGATGGAGACATGGGAGAGGGGTTAAGTATGGAATGAAATGTTAGAAACATGCAGTGATGAGGAAGGCAAGAAACGTCAACTCCTTAAGGCCCTCAGTCTGCCTGCCTACCACTTTGAGCTTGTCTCTAAACACTGTCTGACATCCAGGACTGAGGGCTTTAGGTCTTTGGAGTCTCTTTCCCTCCATACAGACTAGTGCTCCCCAGAAGAATGTGTCTCTGGGAATGTGGTTCCAGCAGAAACACATCTCTCTCTGACTGGTTCCTACCCATCCACACTTCTCCAAATTGTCCATTCCCCAGCTTCTTCATAAGCTGGAGTGACTCGCGTGGGATCTCCCATACATCTTTAGTCTTCACTGAAAGGTCAGCCAGCTTAGGCATGCCCCGCCTACAGCTGCCCATCAGACGACAGCAAAGCCCTGCAGCTCGTTCTGAGAGCAGCGGTTGGAATTGGTGGAACACAACGGCAGTGAACGAGTGAGAGGGTTGAGAGACAAAGACAACAGATATAAACATAAACTTCATACACAACTTTGTACTCATGTCAATTATTGAGCACATGTAAAAAAAGAAATATAACGTTTCAGACAGAAATAATAAAGACAGACAGAAATGTTCATAAGTGTGCTTTACCAACATCCCAACAGTTAAGCTTTTATGCAGAATGTGCTACAACACTTCACAAAAGTGTGAAAGCTCATGTTCCCTTGACTACAACAAATGCTTTCATACCAAAACTACTGTGTAACTCATGCAATGAACTACCAGTAAAACTATTGGCGCAATGAAAAGTCCATACACTTTTTTGTTGCATCCTATATTTTTGCATAGAAAAGTGTTTCATTACAAAAAATAGAAAGTACTACACCTCTTTACAGTATATGGGCACTATTATGACAGTCTAAAGCTCATGGTTACTAGTCAAAAGCTTATTCAAATTTAGTAGGATGTCCAGTCCACATTGGGAGTGTTTTTGTTATCAACCGTCGGGCGCATGGCGCAACAAGGCGTTCCTAGGTTTCTTAATCAGTCATGGGTGTGTTTGGGGCATAACATCATTTAAGCCAATGAGAATGACATCTGTACACAGGCTCGCTCTGTAGTTGTGTGTGCTGAATAGTCTGTGTAGATCTAGTTCATCTGTGTGCATGCATTTTGAAAATGTGTTTTTGTAAGACTATGGGCACTAATTGGAATGATTGGCAAAGCGCAAAGTATACTTAAGCTAATTTAATAACGAGCCAAAATCAATTTGCTAATTTAACACTATGGGCAAGATCTTTACAGCAAGCATTGATGAACTAGCTCAATGCTCCCACATAACACATGATAGCTATAGTTCATGCATGAGAACTTTGCTTTGTTGATAAACTTTGCACTTTGCCTTCCATTTAAATAAGAGTGTGTGTGTGTGTGTGTGTGTGTGTGTGTGTGTGTATGTGTGTGCGAGTGTGTGAGTCTGTGCATAGTGTGTGAGTCTGTGTGTAGTGTGTGTGAGAATGTCTGCGTTGGTCTCACCTGTATAATGCTCTACAAGCTGCTGAACTGTGTCAAACTGTGTACGTGTTGTGATGTAATATCCACCATTGTCCAGTTTTCTAATCTTATAGTGCTTGACATGATCTCCCTTTCCATCGTCCCAGTCACGGATGGACAGTGAGTATGCTCCTGAGAGAGAGAGAGAGAGAGAGAGAGCGACAGAAAGAGAGATTGGAAACAAACCTGAACTGTGTGTGTGTGTGTGTGTGTGTGTGTGTGTGTGTGTGTATGTGTGTGTGTGTGTGTATGTGTGTATGTGTGTCTGTGTGTGTGTTTGTGTGTGTGTGTGTGTGTGTGTGTGTGTGTGTGTGTGTGTGTGTGAATGAGGTAGGTAATGGTATGGTCCCTAATCGGTTTGAATCTTTTGGTAATACCTATCCAGCATGGCAAAAATAAAACCTGAAAATCCTGAAAGTGTTTAGAGTAGAGGAAAGAGGACCTTAGTCCTACCTTTTGTGGTCTCACTTTCACGTATGAGAAAAGTTCCTCTTGGGTTATTGGCACTAAGCAACTGGCGCTCTGCATCCTTACGACCCATCTTGCCAAAATACCATCTACAAGAAAGCATCCATAAAAATGTCAACAAACAAAAATGTCAATAAACAAAAAATAAAAAAATCTCCATTTGAGAAAAGTGTCATACAGTAAACATTAAAGTCCAACTACTAATACCAAATACTATTTTTATTCTGAGAAAAAGAAAAGATTTCTTTTTTAAGATTTCGGTTTTATGCTGGGCAAATTCAAAATTTGAACTTGTATGTTGCTAAATGTTTGTGTAGGCATTTCTTACTCTTCTGCTTGTATAGAGTCCACTGGAGCGACATAGTTGCTTGGAATGTACCCAGAATTCCCTGTGTCCAAAGAACGGGCCTCCCACCAGTCACCTTCGCTGGAGGAAGAAACACAAAACAATATATAAATATAATATAGTATACAATATATAAATATAATATGAACCATTACCACACAGTGTTTGGCAGTTTATTAGGAGCACTGAGCTAAAACTAATGCAATCTAACACATCAGTCCTGCCCTAAATCCTAGCTTCATTAAGATTACAATATTCAGTATTTTGCAAGCTACTTCTCTTGAACTGTTTAATACTACTAAGCTTCACATTATAACACTTATGAAGGGTGATTTATTGCAGCTCTGTTGTATTAATGAAGGCATTCATTTTTGTTATAAACTGGAAACTGAGTGTACACTATACTATAATGTACTGTTCATATACCGATATGTACATTCAGGCCACTTTGCTACAAACATCTTTATTATTATTAGGTAGGATCACCCTGGCCCTAAGAAATGTTCCAGAAATATTCTGTGGAGGTTTTGTTATGTGTAGACAAGGCAGTATCATGCATCAGATATGATGGCTGTAAATCTATAAATTCACAACTTAGTAGTGGTGGGATGCATATATAGGTACACTGAACTCACTCACTGTGATGTTAGTGGAACTAGTTTGAGATACTGAAATAACGTTACTTAAAAGTAACTCACGTGTTGTTAATAATATGGAATTTCTCTCCTTTGAGAAATGAGAGATCGTCCTCGGTTCGGGCTTCATAGTCATAGAGTGCTATGAAGAGAGTCACACCCCCACCTGCACACACAGACACACAGACACAGACACACACACACACAGACACACAGACACAGACACAGACACACACACACACACACACACATAAAAAAGCTAAGGAACAGTGTGAAGACCTGCACACACAGTATGCAGAATTGATAGGTCCAAGTGCAACACACACACAAACACACACACACACACAGACACACACATACACACACACACACACACACACACACACACACACACAAACACACACCTGTGATGGCAGTGCTGCGCTGCGGGCACATGCTGCTGGGGAAACCTGTTCCAGGGCTGATGGGCTGTGTAGAGCCCATGGGGAAGTTGTTGAAGTTGGGGATGAGCTCTGCCCCTTTGTTCTGGGTTGGATCGGGGGAGTAATGGGGCTTGGAGCCCACCCCTTCACTGCTTGGGTCACATGGTGATGGGTCCACTACTTTTTCCTTCCGCTGCTTACAGTATGCACAGCCCATTACTATGGAAACACACAATACAGTATGCACAGCCCGTTACTATAGAAACACACAATACAGTATGCACAGCCCGTTACTATAGAAACACACAATACAGTATGCACAGCCCGTTACTATAGAAACACACAATACAGTATGCACAGCCTGTTACTATAGAAACACACAATACAGTATGCACAGCCCATTATTATGGAAACACACAAAATAGTCAATGCAGGAATCCAGACAGTTAAAGCTGGTAAAAGCTGTATGTTTCTGTCGCTGTATCTGAGTGTCTATTTATCTATGAGTGTTTGGTCATTCAGACATCATGAATGCTGAACTTCCTATGCCTAAGACTACATATTCTCCAACAATTGGTTCACATGAGTCAAGGTATGAAAAACTATGGTAGTCCTGAAGAAAGTTGCATCAAACTAAAGGTCATAAGAGGCCGTGTATGGCATTCTAACCTTAATTATTGTGGTCATCTGCCCTTCCACGTCCTGAGCCAGAGACACAGCTGAAGAGAGAGAAATATAGAAAGGGAGAGGGGATAAGGGTCAGGCATGTATGAATTATGTTGTAACAGAGATATTAAGCTGTGGCAATGAAATGGAGGATTTACAAGAATGTTAGCGATGTACAAAGCAAAACAGACAAGGAGATGGAGATGTATTAATTAATGATTATAATGACCTACAGTCAAAAGGAAACTCTCAATCTAACTCTTTCTGTCTATCCATCTCCCTGATTCTTTCTTTATCTCTCTCTCTCTCTCTCTCTCTCTCTCTCTCTCTCTCTCTCTCTCTCTCTCTCTCTCTCTCTCTCTCTCTCTCTCTCTCTCTCTCTCTCTCTCTCTCTCTCTCTCTCTCTCTCTCTCTCTCTCTCTCTCTCTCTATCTATCTCTCAGACACACAGTCACACATGGAATCACATTTCATTAGAAAATAATATATACCCATATCATGTTCAGATTAGTGCTCTTCTTCATCAAATTCATCCATTCATTCATTCAACCTTTATTTATTTTTGGAGGTTCATTGAGGATAATCAACAACATCACACCTCGACAATGACCAACTGTGTTAAAGGCAAACACAACATAACAGCTTTGACTAAAATACATTTTATCATCAACTTGTTGATGTTTGTCACCAGACTGTCAACAGGTGTTCCTATGACTGGGTGGAGCGCAAAGGCAGGAGACCGTCTTCCTCACACCCTGAAACAAATTGTGTCATACCATGTTCAAACACTAGAAGGCAGCCATCACTCATAAAGTGTAGTACACATCACCCACGTTTTGGAAAACAGAAAGAAAGATCATTAATGAAGTAAAGAAACAGAAGTTAACAGCTAGAAGAGGAAGGTATTAGTGAAACAACAGGCTATGGCTCAACATTGTTCCTAAATTCACTGAACAAACAAACCTAACAGACAACTTCCAATTTTGGTGGACCGCCAGCTGTTGATAACACCTAGAATAACTGGACATATATGTCACACCTGACTCTGTGCAATATTGACCACCGAGCACGGGTGAATCTCTTGCGTATAATCATGTACTCTGACTAAACAAAAAGATGGACTGAGAAGCTACAAAGGACACTGGGTGTGAAAGACGAGTTTACAGTTATGTTGACCACTAGTCTAGCACCAGGCTCCACCACCACACTTTCCCACCACACATTGCATTTACACTAGGAGTGCTATTAGCCACAGTGATGATGCTACCATACATGTAAACTTTTATGGATTAAAAGCGTGAAGTCTGCACTTCTGTAAGTCTTCTGCAACATAAATTTCCCACCACACATTGCATTTACACTAGGAGTGCTATTAGCCACAGTGATGATGCTACCATACATAAAGTATGCTACAATACTTAAACTTTTATGGATTAAAAGCGTGAAGTAAGTCTGCACTTCTGTAAGTCTTCTGCAACATAAATGTCCTACTGTATTGCTTTAAGTTCCTCAAGGAATCCCCTAAAAGGGAAATGCTCCTGGAGAAGTCCTAGGGTGACTTGAGGCTCTCCTAATTCTAACAGTGTGGTGTATATGAAAATCTTATGGAACAGAATCTTGTTTCATATTGCATTGTGTGCTTTTCGTTTTGAGAATGGTGATGCATGAACACACACCAAGAACAACTGAGCATCTGGACATGAGTGTGTTTGTGTGCTGAATGTTCTGAATGCTTGTGTTTCATGGGCAGCTTTGGAGCAGAACTCATACACACTGTCAGCAGTGATGCCCTATTCCCCCACCCCACACACACACACACCATCTACTGACAACAAATAAAATATGTATCCATTTTATCCAATTTATCCATTATGTACACAGCAGATTGTACAGATTTCTCCAGGAGGTTATACATGTGGATATCCGAAAGGGGTTTACATGTATGCAATACTTTCACAATATTTTGGCCAATGATACATTATTATGGATAGTCTGTATGAGATTGTATATATTTTCTGATACTGCAAGTATTATGATTCAATTCTATGATTTAAATCGGTGATACATTGAGATTCACTTACATTATTAAAGGTTGTATCAGCGAAAAACAGAGAGCTAGCTCGCTACTCCCTCCCTCCCCCTCCCTCCCGTACAATTGAAACTCTCCTAATCGCGCATCTCGTCGGTTTTTGGTTGGAACACTTTATTTTGCCTTTGAGTGGTTGCCAACACTTGTTGGTAGCTATTGTTTTTGTGTACAGATCTCGGAGCCTAGGCTGCCTACAGAGACACGTTTTTGACAGCCTGCTTATGGGGCAGGCAGCTAGCGGATCGTTAGGAAAGATTAGATGAATGTGTTCATTTATGTTTGGGCCTTTTTTGGGTCTGAAATCGCTGATACAACCTTTAAATCATAACATTAGGAAGTCATTAGGAAATCAACACACTCTGACTCTGAACCTCCAAAACTTAAGTAACTGGTGTTTACACAGGACTATTGAATGATGCCAGCACTGATGCAATATTTTTAAATCTGCATTCTGACCAATTATCATTAATGTGACAGTTTATGAAGCATTGCTTTTGCCCTGGGGTGGGGATTTATCTATTTGGGTTCCAGGAGACCCTTTTAACATAATGTCTCATCTCTCTAATAATATCTGCACGTACAGACACAGACAAGTCTAGCATCAAGAGTCTAGTCTAGAGTGTTGAAAGGAAATGATGTAGCATTTTTTAAGGAGCTGTTCTTATACTTGAACTCACATGACATCGGCCATAACTGTCTCCTCGTGATCTTTGCTGAGTCCAATAGAGTACAAATGAGCCCACTCTTAGTTTCACTTTTTGAGCACCCTGACCTTTATATTTCGTTTCAAGCCGTTATTATTATTGATTTCTGTCTCTTCCTGTCTCCCGTACCACACAAACTGATGCATTTCAATGTCATTCCCACTGAATTCCAGTCAGACTACTGTATGTAGCTGCAAGTTTGTCTGCATAAACAGTATTACAATATTGCATTTTGGGTCAGCCATAATTCTAGTTCTGCAAATGACCCCAAAACACCATTTGTATCATTGTATCAAACCACATAAACAACCGCGGACACCACCTCCCACTCACCCCCCCCCCACACACACACACACAGGAGACACCAGAGAGAGAGCGAGAGAGAGAGAGAGAGAGAGAGAGAGAGAGAGAAATACACCACGCATTTCCCGCTCTCTGTTGTCCAGTCTCTATCTCTCCCTGCATCAGCACAGCTACAGGAAATCAGCTCTGCCAGCTTCCTGTCCACCCCTGAAAAGACTCCCCCCTCTTTTCCTGTTAGGCGAGGACACAGTCCAGCTGCATTGTGCTGACCAACTCCCCCCCCCACACACACACACACACACACACACAGAGACACACACACACACATACTGTATACACACACATACAGAGAGAGAGAGAGAGAAAGAGAGAGAGAGAAAGAAAGACAAACAAACACACTCAGGCATACACATTGATGTATATGTACATGTCTCCCCTTCAGTATAATCTTATCTCTAACTGGTTCTCTCTCTCTCTCCTACTTCTGTCCACCACTTTGTTTTTTTCTCTGGTTGACAGTGAACCCCTTATAAAACAAAAGGGGAAACTATAAACACACACTCAAAACCCTCTCTTGTCTGTCACACACACACACACACACACACACACACTCAGGAAAGAAGTGTTTTCTTGTTCATCTTAAATAACATGCTGAAACTTCTTCACTTCACGTGGGAGGTTCACTGACTTATGGTCAAGCAGAAGCAGCTTACCAAAGGCCTTTGGACTGAAGGCCAAACTACTGACGGACAGCAGCACAACTTTCAAGATCTTCAATGAGGAAGTTTCCCAGGCTACTTTTGAACACACACTTGTGACAGTTTAAATGTGCTACGAAAAGCATCTCCCTGATTGCAACAATATTAATGCTATTGTTTTGCAAATAACTGTGAAAAGTGAATACAATAGCTCAATCAATCCAACAGTGTCATTAAAACGATCATATCTTGAACTAAACATTGTGTGTGTGTGTGTGTGTGTGTGTGTGTGTGTGTGTGTGTGTGTGTGTGTGTGTGTGTGTGTGTCTGTCTGTGTGTCTGTGTGTATGTGGAGACTTTTCAGTGGTTGTAGATGAAAATAAAGAGTGATGAGTCTATTTACCAGTTTAGACTTCCTCTCTGTCAAACCACAGCAGTGTGACAACTAAGAGAGAGAATACATACACGAATGCACAAACAAGCTATAAAGCACTTCCACACACAAGAGCTGAGACTGTAGGGCCCGCCCTTTTCCTACCCAATCTTCCATAGATAAGGAACTCCCAGGAGGAAAGCAACACAGGACACAGAATACAGCAGCTCCAGCTTCCAAACATGCTATCACAAACACACCCACCCACATACACACAAACACAATCACACAAACACACATTCACACACACACACACACACACACACACACACACACACACACACACACACACACACACACACACACACACACACACACACACACACACACACACACACACACACACACACACACACACACACACACACACACACAGGCTTTCCTTCCTATTTGACAAACCAATTTGATGAAATGTGTCAATAGTTAAAGCTAATTTCCATAAAAAAAACCTTATCTGTTTTCGGACTGGTCATCACAGTCCATTGACTCTCTCCTCAAGAATTTTGCCTAAATAGTTGCTAGGTTGTTTTGTATGTGATACATTCATGAAGGAAGTGTTGGAAGTGTGCTGTCTCCACCTTAGTTGTCTGGCAGTTCACACACTCTTCAATACTCTCTCTCTCTCTCTCTCTCTCTCTCTCGCTCTCTCTCTCTCCATCCTTTCTCATTTTCCATCCTTTACCAGGAAACTGCCAACAGGAAAAGAAGTGTGTGTGGCTCTGAAGTGATAGGATACTGAGAGAGCCGACACACTAACATCCTCTTGCTCACACAGTCTCGCACATCTGCGCTCAACTCGCCAAACATTTTTCCTTCATTTATACAGTCCTGCCAAAGACTACTATTTTGTGATTGGAAATGTCTAAAAGTTTAAACAAGGAATCAAAATAACAAGGAAGAAATTAACTTGGGAATTAGCGCCAGGTATAATATTATGTATTTGGATGTCAATTTACTATTCTTTACAATTTCTATCCCCCTCACAGTAGGGGAAAGAGCTTTATAGCAAGAAAGAGGAACATTTTCTAAAGACCTAATCTGCCTATATCAGTATTGTAGGGAAAAAGGTGGGTGAACGCGACATTGTTTTCCCCTCCCTTAACATCCACGGCTGAAGTGCCCTTAAGCAAGACACCTAACTCCAAACTGCTCCCCGGGCGCTGTAGCTGAAGAGGTGTGTGTGTGTGTAGGGGGGGGGGGGGGGGGTCCAGTTCACCCTGTAATATAATGTCCGGCGTTCTATACATTATCCCTTACAATAAATCGTTACATTTCTCGTTGCTGTGCCTTTATTTTATGAAATCTTGTCAGATAATAGTAACCGTTTTAGAAAAGCAATAAGCCACTCGAGTCCATAGGTTACACTGATTTTACAACAGCTAAACAGCTACAACAGCTCCACTTTCGTGTCGTGCCTAACAACGCCCCTTAACAAAAAAAAAAAAGGTGAATTAATTTGTCAACGTTTCGTGGCTTCTGTTGAGAAACAAATAGCTTGACAAAGCCAGAAATATCGATACAAGCAAGACAGTTTGTTTCTCACTGCTCCATTAGAGCTCCTAAATATTTGCAATATATCCCATTCTGTTGGAAAAATCGTTCTACTCAATTCTGCTGCCTTACATGGTATCATGCTCATAAAATACTGCCACTGATTGTGAGTGTTTTATTCTAGTGAGTGTTTTATTTGTTTTAGAGTTTCAGCTATAAGCAAAACAATTTTGTCCACAAATATTTTGATAGAAAGAATATGTTGCGGTCAAAACTGTGTAACAAACGATAACTGAACATCTCTATATATGGAAATTCTTGTCATATGTAATCAAAATAGATATTTTAATATTCAAAGATTTTTTCATTGTTTTATTCATTGTTTAAACTGTGATTTGTTAGGTCCGCTTCATATACGTATACATTGGAATATACCTCCCTTTCTCTATGGGCACAGGAAGAGATGAACACAACTGTAACCCAACTAATGTCTTTGGTTAAATATTTAAATTACACTATATTTAAAATAGTGATCAGTGCTATAATGTCCTAATAAAGTCCTGACAAAATTATTGATACACTGCGGGTGTCCCGCATGCGGAAAAATTAGTGCCCCCCACCTCCCCCCAGCATTCTAAATCAATTGTATGCACCATATTGCTATGTAGCATAGTAATATTATACACAATTTGAAAGCTTGGACTCTTGGGAATCCATATATGACAACCTTTTTCATGTATATTCTGTATAGCGCTTTAGATTTTCAGATTAATCTTACTATGTCTCAATTAAATTTGATCAAAAATGCCCTCCTCCCCCTTCTCCGCCTTTGGTTCTTCCCTACTTTCTAGTTGCAGTGTATATCCCATAGCAATAAGTAGATGCAGCATATTGGGTATTGAAATATTTACAGGAATCCCTAGAAATTGAACATTCATGTTGTTTTATCCAATATCAGTTGTGCATATGTATAGTCCCATTTTATTCACATCCATTGAACCAACAAGGAAAATGCAAAAATAGAGACTTTTGTGTAATCATTCCATATGTTGTGTAGTCATTCTATATCAGAACCCCTGAAATACATTCCCAAATAGTCTACAAGAAACCTCAAAGTGTTACCTTTCATTTGATACCATGATTATGCTTCTACACCAAAAGGTTTCCACATAGTAAGCCTTTTATCGTCAGTATGCATTTTGGGTAACCAAAAGTCCTGGGGAGTTTCCATAGGGAATTTTACAAAACGCATGAGCATACCTTGGCAAATAATGTCTAAAGTACTCATATTTTATTCTATATTGATCTACTTTGAGATACAGATTCACAAGACCTGGTAGTGGGCCTCAGTTGTGTTTCCAAGACAAAATAAATGACCAAGAGGGCAGAATGTGGTCATTTCCAGAGATGTACAAAACTGCCTAAACTATCATCTAAAAAACTATCAATCTACCCTTTGCCACTCTCTGACAGTTCATCCCACACTCAATCTATTGGTATCAAAATAATCTACAAGGCCTCTGCTTTCAAAAGATGTCAAGCAAGTCAAAGTATGTGGAAACATAATAGGGGGGTAAGTGTAAAGATTTAAAAGTCTAGGTGAGCAAATTTGAGATTGCCTTTTCAGTAAACTAGGTGACTACAATCCTTTTCTGTTTACTGCCCCACATTCATTTTAACTGGCAATGTAGCACTTTATAGTCTAATGATAAAAAACGCAGTGCTTGGACAGGCTTTGTGCTGTAAAGGGTAAATGTTGAGGGGATAGATGAATGTCAAAGAGGCGGGGGTGATCTAAATTATCAGCTACACAAAGTGCAGGTGACCCGGTGCTCATTGCTGTAAATCTTCACTCACCACTCACAAACTACATTCATACGTTCACTCTCCCCTTAAGTTGTAATTCTGATCATTGTGCAATGTCAAAATCGTGTGCGTACACAGTTATGTACATTGGTCATCCTTTACCTACCAAGATACCAAGAGATAGAGCGATAAGTGGAGAACAGAGAGAGAGAGAGTGTATGTGTGTGTGTGTGTGTGTGTGTGTGTGTGTGTGTGTGTATGTGTGTGTGTGTGTGTGTGTGTGTGTGAGTGAGTGAGTGAGTAAGTGAGAGAGAGAGAGAGAGAGAGAGAGAGAGAGACAGAGAGAGAACAATGGGAAAACACATCTTGGGAATAGGAAGTTAGGTGTCTGAGGCAGAAACTTCCTTTCAACAAATGATGTCAATTTCCTCTTCAGAGAGTGAGAGTAACGGGGAGTAAGGTCAAGAGAGTGAGAGTAACGGGGAGTAAGGTCAAGAGAGTGAGAGTAACGGGGAGTAAGGTCAAGAGAGAGTAACGGGGAGTAAGGTCAAGAGAGTGAGAGTAACGGGGAGTAAGGTCAAGAGAGAGTAACGGGGAGTAAGGTCAAGAGAGAGTAACGGGGAGTAAGGTCAAGAGAGAGTAACGGGGAGTAAGGTCAAGAGAGAGTAACGGGGAGTAAGGTCAAGAGAGAGTAACGGGGAGTAAGGTCAAGAGAGAGTAACGGGGAGTAAGGTCAAGAGAGAAAGGGGTGAAAGGAGAGAAAAAGAGAGAACGGGAAGAATAGGAATAAGAGTTTTTTCTTTAAAAGTATGTCTTAAATTACAAAAGAAAATCTGCCTACGTTTTTACAGTTTTTCAATTAGACCGTTAAGTTAGAGTGTTAACCTCACACTTGTGCTAAATTAGAATGCGATGCCAGTCTGCTTCCAGAGGAAAGTATCAGGGTCAGAACCAATCAGGGACAGCGCAAGGTCTTTGCAGAAAGGGTGTCATTTCTAGGAAGTCTAGAGCCTCCCAGAGGTCTACAGATCTGCAAAGGCTCTCCGGTCAAGAGCAGCTTTATTACAGACTAAAGTGCACACTATACTTGGTGTAGTGATGTGCATGTTACAGTAATTTCCTGTATTAGCTGCATTGTGTATAAGCCGCAGGACAGTGTTTTATGTAAGTTAAAAGAAACAAAACTATATTACCGGTAATACTATATTATCTGCCCCCGTGTATTAACCTCATAGCTGAAGAAATTTTGCAAAATCAATGTATAAGCCGCGGCTAATAGTTGGGAAATTACGGTAGTGCATACATCATGAGCAGAGCAAATGGTGGAAAATGAACTAGACCTGCTAGAAATAATCAATTCCGCCCTACATGTTAATTGTAATAATACAATTGTGTGTACTGTATGTGGTGGACACCCTATACAAAATAGTGGGCTTCTTATTGGGATGTATTAAGCAACTTAAGCAAATCTCATTCCGACAAAAAAACATAAGTTGTACTTGATCTGTTAGCTTTGACAACAGCTTTTATTTGCTTTGATTTGGAGAGAACAATGCCAGCACAGTTCACATCCACCAATAGGCCTATTTATGAAATTCTTAATCCACAGCATGGCTAAACTGTCAGCCCAGTACATATGACATATATTATTTGTGTCATTCTTTGTGTATTTGTAATCATGTTAACAACTTGTCGAGATGGTTTGTGACCCATTCAACAATAATTATTTTGCAGTGTAAATGCAACTGTGTTGCGTCCCTGATGAGGAGACTACTACAGTAGTGGAAGTGATGTAGGCACTAATGAAATCAACACAAGTAATCAGCAATGTATCTGGCTGTACACTTTGGACACAGCCATAAAAATGCTGAGGTGTCTCAGCTGTCCACAATATGATTTGATCATCCAAGATGCATCTTAAAACCAAGAGGGTCATAAGTGTTCTGATAGAGTCACTGTGAACAAGCGTGACTTACTGCCCTTTCAGCTTGGCACCCAAGGCAATCGCCTGCTTTGCCTCCTCTGCCCCTGGGGCAGAAAGTGGGTGAGGAGAAAACATAACACTAGACACACACACACACACACACACACACACACACAGAGATAGACCTGCACCAATGTGACCACAATCTGGAGCCCTGATTGAATGACTGATACTCATTAGCGTACTGTTGAGTTCTTTCCTGACTTCTCTTAAACGCGAGAGTATGAAGTTGCACAATGTTGCACACTGAGCATGCATGAATGAAATCCTATAGCAGTTAACTGGTGCATTTGTTCTATCCTGCAGAAAGTGTGATAGGCTACAGTGTAAATGTCTGTCTCCTCTCAAATCAGGTTAAACCAAATTAAGCAAAACCGTTTATAAAGTGAGAAAACTTGACTCAGACCGAGTAAGCACAGTTGGTCATATTCTTTGGGCTTTGTAGATGTTTGCAAACATGGATATGCAGGACTTTATGCTCACTTCATGTTTCTCTAAACTACAACTGCTACATTAATCATTGGTGTATGTTACTGTGACTGATCTGAGTTTTGGTTTACACATCAAGACACATTACGCTGCTATGAACTTGTGTTCTCAGTACTTCTTTCATGAAGTACATTATTTCAGCATGAATAGGAGTTGTTGCATTCTTTGAGGAGGCCTTATAACACAGTAAAGGTTCGGTCAAATAGATAACAAATAAAGTTGCCATGAATACAGCGAATATCAGCAGTAGCAGTCGCCAAGGCCAAGCACTTTCAGGACATATGAATGCCAAGTCATCTGACAACTTTGCACCTCTCTGTCTAAACAAGTGTTAACAGCATCTTCAACCACTCACCATTTTCTGACATAACTTGTTACAGAAGAGACACCACACTATGGCTCAATGTGCTTAGGGTATTGAATAACATCAGTATATCGTCTATACACCAACTATACCAATGAGACTAAACTATTCAACACTCGATAACTAAAAAATGCCAATTCTCTCTCATGTGTACCATAAACACACACAACCCACACTCACCGCACCCACTTCCTCCTCAATAGGGGTAAAGCCAGGAAGTGACCTTGTGAAGAAAATGGAAGTGCCACACACAGACTGTCATTACTCTCTCCCCCACATAATCTTTTTTCATTCTATACTTCATCTAGTCGGTATAGCTCACAAATGTATATGACAACAAGGATTACAACCATATGTACATGCATACACACAAGCGAGAGTACCCATACACTCATACACATGAAATACATATACGCAAGACCAGCACGTATAACAGTTCAGTACGAAATAAAACCACTGTATTACACACACACGAACACACACACACACATACAGAGACACAGCGAGAGAGAGAGAGAAAGAGAAAGAGAGAGAGAGAGAGAGAGAGAGAGAGAGAGAGAGAGAGAGAGAGAGAGAGAGAGACTAAGTCCCCCAAACCACATCAAACATGTATGGCCTGACATACTGAGCAAACTGGGTCTTTCAAAAACACCTGTTTCTGGTGGCAGCATATAAAATATGACCTTAAAATCTCGTGTGTTAATTACATCCTAATTCAAGCATGCCAGCCACATTTACTCTAAGAGATGTATTAGCAAGATCAGTAATCCCTGACAGTATAACAGGGATCTCCAAAACATGAAACACTCTTGCTGTATCTCTCTATTGCACAAGTATCCCTCTCTCACTCTCTCACACACACACACACATACATACACACACTCTCTCTCCCTCTCGCTCTCTCTCGCGCGCACACACACACACACACACACAAACACAGTAGGCTAACTCACCTGTTAACCGTTCCAAGCGAATGGGACCGGCTCCAGTGAAGACCAGCGCTTGAGACGGCCGGGGAAAGCGACAGAGTTTCGTTTCTGACGTGTGGGAAGCGACCGTAGCCTACTTGCTATGCCCGGAAGGGTTGAATTCTGCGCGCAACATCGGCCCTCCCCTCACAACTTCCCCTTGTCAACATTAGCGCTGAAGGGGACACCGAACTATAGACAATGAAGTGAAATGGAAATGAAATCGAAGTATTACACTATTATCTGATTGCACGTATACTCTTAAGATGGTTTTGGTCTTAACAGACCCACGCTTGTAAAGGGAAATGTGAATCGTCAGAATTTCACATATTAGCCTACTGACACAAGAAAAATCGAGGCTTCTCGCCAAGTGCAAGTGATCGGTCTAATCAGACTTGAACCTACCTCCCCAAATAAAATTAGTACAGGCTTAAGTGAAGTGAATGATCAGCAGCAATGAACATGTGCAGCTTAACGTAGGTCCACAGGAAGTTCATACTAACCTCAAACTGACTCACATCCATATTAATTGTTGTCACCATGTGTCTCTCTTCAGTGGCACAATGCCCACTGTCCTTGAGCTGGCACGTGCAGACCTTTCTGGGTTTTTTGTGCTGTTCTTTCCGTGACCTTCGGATGCCCTGTTAAACACTTTGCAGTGCTTCGTTATCCTTGTCTCTGTATAGACAATTCAAGGATTCTTTTGTATTAATACAAATGTCTAAAGAATGTAAGAATGTGGATAGCGCACTTTTCCCACGATCATAGTGTTCCCTCTAGCGACCACAATCGGAGGTGCCCTATCGTTGAATTTACATTTCATAAAACATAAAAGAAAACTTACATTTAACAAACTGACACATTTCTACGACTGATTAGCTGGAAAGAGACCAGGATAAATATAATGTCCACTTTTTGTTTCCAATATTATGAGTTACATTAGATCGAACTTAAAAAAATAAACAAGATCCCGTGTCTTGCTTTAATCACTAGATGGTAGTATAGAGAAAGACCTGATCATACCTGGAGCACCCAGGAGTTGGGTACCCAACCATGGTTTGAGTTTTCTCGACATTTCTAACGTAAACATACATTCCAGACCAAACACCTCTTATATATTGTCTGGAGATCACAGTTAAGATGTTAAATATATCAGAAGTCATGCAGGCCTTTAGTATGAGATTAACCTTAAATAACTTGTAAATAATTCAATTTACATTGAAATACAGTTTCTGGTAGTGAGAGAGTCTGCAATTGTTTTGGTTTAGCTCTGACAGATATATGCAACATTCTCATTAAAAATATATTTCATGATATCATTTTAGAATGCAAATCCTTACTGTTAACATGATTTTTTTTATCAGGAATATCAATGCCAAATAATACTGCCTCATTTATGATTTGGTATCATCCTTTAACGGTCTATCTGTGGCCTGGAGTGTGCAAACATAGGCTACTGGACCTCAATTGACAGTAATTAACTTTAGGTACAATTAGGAATGGGCGATAAAACATCAAAATGTATTTTAAAATAAAATACCAAATAAATGTTTCAAAATAAACTACAAAGTACAGTAGCCATGCCATATATCAAAATAAAATACTGTAGGCTATTTTTGTATCACTCAAGGGAGCATTAAATCACTTTGCAAATCTTCCATCTAGCAGTTCTTTATCCCAAAGCATTTAGTCTATTAAAATTCCAATAAGGCTATATACCAATAAAGATATTACACATCAGAAATTCAAAAACAGTTACAAAAAATTCCAAAAGTTCCAAGTTCCCACCATCAGTGTGGGTGCAAGTAACAAGGATTGAGTGAGTGTGTGGGTGTGAGAGGGAGTGTAATGAATGTGTGTGTGTGTGTGTGTGTGTGTGTAAATGTTCTACTGGAGCAGAGAAGGAAATGATTGTGTCTAACCTAAGTTTCACCAAAGCCGGGTAGAGACAGTGCATTTTTTTCTGCCGTAACTCCACTATGCGTTTCAATCGGATAACGATTGATGTACTAACACTGTAGGCCTACATTTCAGTGTTGCGCGGTCTGCCCGAAATTAAGCGGTTGCCCGCGGATGACCGCGGTCACCCGCGGTTATGAGTCATAAACAAAATAGGTTTAATGATATTCGGGTCATTTGCGGACGGGTCAGTTAAAAATAATTAAATATATATTTTCTACAAATAGGCCTACTTAGAAAATCACGAGAAGGCTAGCATCCATAGGCTACAGTAAAGCATCAATAGAGTAAAGTCAACAGTAAAGCTGAAGACGCGAGTTAAAATAATAAAGACACCCCTTCAGGGAAAGCGATATATATGCTATGGGTTGGGAAAAGTTATTGGGAAAAGTTCTTAAAGAAGATGACAGTAGTACAAGTTATGGTCTATAGGCCTACTTCTTGCGAAGCCATTTAAAAGTATGACAGCCAAAACGGGCAGCCTGCAGGAATAAATGTTATGGCACAGACTACAGCCATATCTACCGGTATGTATAGGTTCGCGCATGCATAAAAGTTACCTTAGTTCGTTGTGTTTGTGACTTTAAACAGTGGATGTGCTTTAGTAAAGCTTTGTGCTTCATTCAGCATTATAAACCAGTTCTTACGCTAACGTTTTGACCAGCAATGTATCTCTCTTGCCTACCTTGCCTCACCATTTCTGTTTTCGAAAGAAAGATGTATGTAAGATGTCCATGGCCTTCAAATCTTATCCTAGTGTTCTAATCCTTGGTGGTTGCGTGCGTGCTTGCGCTCTTATTCTCATTCTCTCTCCTGCGCAAATGTCCTGCATGCCTATTGCGTGTAGTTCTACTGCATAAAGTTTCGCAAATAAATTAGTTTGTTTTACAGAAATGGCCTATACTGTCACTGCATGCAGGCTATAACCAAAAGCACACCTTTTGTAAATAAGCGGGTCGGATCGCGGGTCGGGTATAATTTTGTCCTAATTAATATTTGCGGTCCGAGTTGCGGTCGGGTTGATTAAAATATCGGGCGACCGCGGGCCGCTTGTGACCAAACCCGCGCAACACTGCTACATTTGACAGTTCACATTGAAAGATAGCTGACAAAAAATCAGACATGCCAGATATTCAATTGGATCAGACTGATTGTTACGTCTTCTAATTTGGCATTGTTTATTCTGAAGCTTGCTCAAACTACATAACAAAACAGACAGACCAGACTCAAAAGTTTGTCAGATCCACCTGATTCTGTTCTAATCAGGTCAAAATCACACATGTGTCTGCTTGGCATATGTCAGCACCAATCAGAGACCGCATGCATTATTTTGCACTTTTATGACACCATCACATAGATGTCTCAGAAACAGATGTCTGTATTTTCCAAATACAAAAATACACATCAATAAATTATTCTGATACAAAATACAAAGCCAGTTTCTTCAACCCAGTAAAATACAAACTACAAGATACTATTTTATATTTGAAATGCATCAGAAAGCCCATTTCTGGTTACAGTCAACAACCAAACCTTGAGAATAGAGATGACCCTGGCTAGCTACAGCTACAAGTGTTACCAGTGTTCTTTGATGCTCCTTATGTGTGCTTTACAGAAAACCATCCAGTACAGCTTCAAAGGTAGGCTAACTGCCTACATGTTGCTTATAACAAGAATTCCACATACACTGCACAAACACACACACACACACACACACAATCACACACACACACACACAAACACACATACAGACACACACACACACACACACACACAATCACACACAAACACACATACACACACACACAAACACACATTCACACACACACACACACACAATCACACACACACACACACATACACACACACACAAACACACACACACACATACACACACACCACACACACACACACAATCACACACACACACACACACACACATACAACACATACAGGCATTCATGCACCAGTCAACCTTTCACTCCAGAAAGTCCACACCTGGTGAAGGACCCCCTCTGCTGGCCCTGACCCAGGCACCCCCTGCTGGACAGACACCCTCTCCATTGCCTCCAAGCTCAGTTCAGCCACATGTTGACCTCTCATACACACTACAGCATGGTCAGCCTGCATGTACTGTAGGACTTCATGAAACGCATATGGCTCTGAAACGTTAGGTGGATGTGTGTGCACAAAATGCAGTTGGTGAAATAAAGATAAAGACCAGACCAGGCAGTTTATTCAGTGTGTGTGTGTGTGTGTGTGTGTGTGTGTGAGAGAGAGAGAGAGAGTCTCATTGCAAAAGCAAACAAACAAAGAAGCAAAAGACAAACAACACACACACACATATTTTATTCTGTCTTAAATTACCTTTATATATATATTTCATATAAAATATAATATAACTTTCACTTTTGGCAGTGGAATGAATGAGAAGCTGGAAAGGGGGGTGTAGATGAGATGAGAGAGGGAAGCAGAAATTATGCTAAACCTCCACAGGCCCCGTTTTTCCCTCGGTGGCGAAGCCTCTCACCAGCACTCACGCTGCCCAGGGACCAGGTACCTGCACCCACACAGGCTGGTGCCCAGCTACCTGTGTGTGTGTGTGTGTGTGTGTGTGTGTGTCTGTGTGTGTGTGTGTGTATGAGTGTGTGTGTGTCTGTGTGTGTGTGTGTGTTGGGGGAAAGGGGGGATTGTTGGTTGCCAGTGGGTCAGGACTCTTCTGTACACACACCGGCCTGGCAAGAGAAGTGCCTCTCAGTGAGCACACACACACACACCTGCAGACTGGAGGATGGGGTCTGTCAGGGGTCCCTATGGCAATCAGTGCTCTGTCTCCAAGGAGACGTGTGATGGGAGGGGCTACATGGAGTAAGAAAAGCATGAGAGTGTGGATGGGCGGGGTCAGTTCTTTAAAGCTCCTGGGGTTTACAGGAACTTAAAGGGGGAAATGTTGAGTGTGGTCTCCTCAGACAATCTTGTTCTCCAATGCAGCGATCCTCTTTGTCACACTCTCCAGTGAGGCTCTTGTCAAGGAAATCACATTCTGATTATGGCTCATACTTTAACATAACAAAAATACCCTTAAAAAAATACTTACGTTGACCAATACGGTATCATATTATTTCCAAGACATATACATATCAGCATGTTCTTATATTCTCCTCTATGAAACACATGGAAATACTAACACATTTAAAATGACAGACACATCCACATTCTCACATCAGTTTAATACCATAAAAGGATATATTTTTTCGTTAATGCCTGTAAAGCATCTTCTACTTTTTTCTGGAACTTAACGATGGAGTCACATTCACAGGGATTCTCATCTGTAGGGAAAAGATAGGGGAAGCTTGTCTGCATTGTCATATTTATGTATTTATGTGCGTTCTCATACTTCTGCACACACGTGTATATGTGTCAGTGAGTGAGAGAGAGAGACAGACAGACAGACAGACAGATGTTCTCACCTGGGCAAACGTTGATTTGCAGCTTCTTGGCTATTTGCGTCATGGCTTTGAAGTCAGCCGTGTAGAAGTAGTGGTCAGCAATGGGCTCTGAGGCAATCTCCCTCAGCTCATCCTCCACCGCATTGCCCACACCCACTGCATACATCTTAAATCCTAGTGCATACACAGTGCTCATAAACACCATATACATACACAGAGTGATACTACACAGAGGTATACATGCATATCCACACAGATTCAGACAATGTTGTAAGAAATTTCAGGTAGCCACACGACGTTGGTCTCCGGTGCCGTGAATTTCCCCTTGGGGATCAATAAAGTAGTGATGGGCAAATGAAGCTTTGGTGAACCACAGCAGTGTGAACCTAGCGACACTAGCTGAAAAGCAAAAAGATGGCCGCCACACATACATTTTTCAACATAAAAGTCCTTAGCAAACCAATATTTTTGGTTACATATACTGGTTTGGGTAAGGACTTTTATGTTGAAAAATCTACATGTGGCAGCCATATTGGATTTTTTCATTAGTGTTGCTAGCTTCACACTGCTGTGGTTTAGTGGTTCACCAAAGCTTCATTTGCCCATCACTACAATAAAGTATCTATCTATCTATCTATCTATCTAATAAAGCTCTCTGAGATGTCTGACTTGACTACTGACTGGCTGGCACTTTGTTCAACTGATTGCTAAAATCCTAGACCAATAACGGGTAGGCAAGTGGTAAGTGATTCTAGCTATCCACACTATCCCCTCGAGTTTTCCTACGCGTGCCATCGCTCCTCACTCCTCTCTCGTCCTGCCCCAAGCTTGTCCTCTTCTCCTCACCTGTCCTCTCTCCTCCTTTACCCACCCTCTCTCCATCCTCCTCTCTCCTCCTTTACCCACCCTCTCTCCATCCTCCTCTCTCCTCCTTTACCCACCCTCTCTCCATCCTCCTCTCTCCTCCTTTACCCACCCTCTCTCCATCCTCCTCTCTCCTCATTCTATCTCTCCCCTGTCCGCTTTCCGCTTACCGTTCTCTTTAGCCTTCCGCGCAGCATCGCCAATGTAATCCTGAGAGCGGCCATCAGTGAAGACGATGCCCACTTTGGCTACACCCGGACGGGCCCCCTGGTTGACAGTGAAGCTGTTCTCCACCATGAAGTTCAGGGCCTGTTGAGGAGGCAGGATTAGAGGTGCGTGAGGTGTGTGTGTGTGTGTGTGTGTGTGTGTGTGTGTGTGTGTGTGTGTGTGTGTGTGTGTGAGGAGATGCCTAGTCAAAAAAACTATGTGTGAATGTGTGTATATAAAGACCCATATACCCATACCTGTCCAGTCATAGTTCCACGCTCCATGTAATCCATCTTCTTGACCGCTTCTTTCAGGTCTTTTTTGTTGTTGAAGCGACCCAGAGGGAACTCCTGTCGGACGGTGCTGGAGTACTGCACCAACCCCACATGGGCGCCTTTTTCGGCCACGTCCAGCTTGTCCACGATCTGGTTGATCCATTTCTTCACCAGCTCAAAGTTCTCTGGTCGCACACTCTTGGAGCCATCGATCACGAACACAACGTCAGTTGCAGAGTTACTGCAGGCTGCAGAAGGAAAGAGACAGAGAGAGAAAAAGAAACAAAAAGAGAGAGTAAGAGAATGTTGTTGTGACTTTTCTGAAAAGTTGGTGTTTATACCTGACACCGTGAGTAGAGCTGGATGCTTGCTTCAGAGACAAGAGATATACACACACACACACACACACACACACACACACACACATGCACACAAAAACACACTGACACACACACACAAAGACACACATGAACTCACCACTGCAGGTTCTCCCATCCTCCTTCAGGGTGTGGCCATCGTGGCAGGCGCATTTGAATGATCCAGGTGTACTGATGCACACCTGTTCGCAGTCATGATCACCAGTAGCACACAGGTCTGAGACTGCTGAGCCCACACACATACATACACACATGCATGCACACACACACACACACACACACACACACACACACACACACACACACACACACACACACACACACACACACACACACACGCACACACACGGCAATGCAGACCATCCATCCACCAACACAAAACCAGCTCATACAAGCACACACCCACACACACACACACACACACACACACACACACACGTGCATACAGCAATGTGTGTATGCACACACAGACACACACACACACACACACATACAGCAGCAGGGGAGCATGAACAGAGGTTAGAGGGGAGAGAATGACACTATGTCAGTTTGAGAACTTAAGAACTAAGATGAGAATCTACAACAAATTTAAAGATCCACTGAAGTCTGCTAGAAGCTGCAGCTGTAGAGATCTCACTGCTACTCATATTGCTGCTGATTCTGCCTCCACAGAGGACAGTGGATCCTTAAAAACATGAGGCAGGACTGTCAGAACAACACATGCTGCACAATTGAGGGTTTTTTGTTGTTCAAGAAAAGATGGCTTACTGATGACAGTGGGCCATATTGCCGTTGTATTATATAAATGGTGTGTTGTTTAATACAAGGGTCTGGCCAGAAGAAAATGGTTTCTTTCTTGCTTTCAGTCATGTGCCTCATTTGATCAATGCTTAATAATAGGATACTTGGTCACGTCTAACCTGCTCTGTGTTTCTGTGTCCTCTGTGTATCTGTTAAGAGCTGAGTTGCAGTGTTTGCTTTGGAAGTTTCAATGCAAAGTTAGATTCTGACTAATAGTATATTAACACTACGACTACAACTATTGCTATTAGTACTACCACTACTAATATTAATAATAATAACAGTACTAATACTAACAACAATACTTGACATGACTGGCCTTATGTTAAGATATTCTACTCTGATTACATACTGTCTCTAGCTTCCACTTAAACTTAAAATGTTCACCACTTTGATAATTCATTGTGATGACGCTTTGATTCTTGTTTTGCTGTGCATGTAGCCCTAGTTATTGTCACCTTCTCTGTGTTGACACAAAATAAATAGGGCCCACTGTGTCAGTGAGCAACTGTGCATGTGTGCGTTGCTCTGACACAGCCGTTCAGTCTGTAACACTCACACAGCCACTTATTATGAAGTGATTAAAGCATGAAAGAGGTGATCCTCACACACAAGGTTCAGTGGTAGTGGTTAATCTTCTCAAAGAATGGTCAAGGGGGGCATTTCTTAACATTAAGCCATGCCCACCCTTGGCTTCCTTCAACTGTTGTTTGAAGAGCCTCCCCTTTCTGGATCCCGACACCTGTTCTATCCCCCTCTCCCTCCCTCCCTCCCTCCCTCCCTCCCTCTGTGTCTCTCACCGCAGAAGGCTTCCTGGAACTTCTTGGTGAGTTTCTCGATGAGGCTGTAGCTCTCCACGTAGTCGGTGTGCTCCTCCAGAGGCTCGCTGGCCATCTGCTTCAGTGTGTTCATGTCCACACGACCCACACCAATAGCAAAGATCTCGATGCCGGCATCTCGTGCTCGTGCTGCCACCTCACGTACGTTATCCTGCGGACGTCCGTCTGTCACAATAATGGCCACCTACATGCACGCACGCACGCACGCACACAGGAACGCACGCACATACACAAACATATACACAGAGACTGAGGTCAAGGGGCAGAGAAGTGGATAATGAGTAGAAATGAGTAAAATACAATGCCTAGGGGGGTATTCCAAGTACGTGGTTTAGTGACAAGCCTGGGTAAGTTAACTCAGAGTAAGTGGTAAACCTCCTAAAAGAAGAGCTGTATGGCTTCATTCTCTAACAAAACAATGGCATAGGGCTCTTGTTGTAGGAGGTTTACTACTTACTTTGAGTTAACTTACCCAGGTTTGTCACTAAACCACATACTTGGAATACCCCCCAGTTCTCCTATTCAGCATAATGTGTTTCGATGTGTGTCTGTGTCTTGTGGGCGTGTATGTGAAGTAACCTTGCTAACTCCTTGACTCTTGACACGTGCTCCCTCAGCCTCACTGAAGGCCACATTAAGGGCAAACTGGATGGCCAGTCCGGTCATCGTGCCAGTGGACAGTGGCTCGATCTTGCTGACGGCCTTAGTCAGGGCAGCCTTAGTGCGGGTGGCCTTGAGAGATATCTCGTTCTTCACGTGGCTGGCGTAGTTGACCACTCCCACGCGTGTGGCATCTGGCCTCACATCCAGTCCCTCAATGACTTTAGCCAGGAAGACCTTGACCTGCTCAAACTCAGAAGGACGAACGCTACGGGAGCTGTCCACGATGAACACCAGGTCAGTAGGGCGAGTATTGCACAGACCCGCCGCTGGTCAGGGGGAAAACAATGTGGGAGAGACAGAACAGAGAGATATAGTTACATATGCGTGACCAGAGAGACTGTGAGAGAGAAAGATTGAGATATCAATTTAGGTAATGGCCTCCTTACACCAAACAACTTTGACAAGAAAAATTCTTTATAGATTGTAGCCTTTTGAGTAAAGCTTGAATGGGATGGCATTAGTTAAAATACTTTCATGAATCTTTCCCAAATCTTGTCAAAGTAGTTTGGTGTAAGGAGGCCATAACTGAGAATAAGTCGACATATACTGACTACTTTTATCTTTCCATCTTGACATGATTGTGGTAGCAAGTTTGAAAAACACACACACATATTCACACACTACATTAATAATATATTGAGCCCATAAGAACAGTCAGCGCTCATTAATGGATACAGTATGCCATCAATATGGTTAACCACTTACCAGTGGAATTCTGTTAAGTAATCAATTGATGTAATAAAAGGGGACTTTCTAATAAAATATCCCCATGTATCTAATACATAGACTATTTTATAACATTTTTTATTTACAAGATGTTTAATAAGACACAGAGACAGACACGGTCCAACCAGTCTACAATAATCGAAACAATGTCAATCACCAATGCATTGCTACTGAAAACTATCAAACTCACAATACTATATAAACTGTAATTTTGTTTGACACAAATTATTCCATCTTCCAGCAGAACTTCTCCCCCATGCTTTACTCAGAAGATTAAGAACCTCCTGGCCTGCGATCATACAGCACTGAATCATTGGCTTCTTTTGTAAAAAAAAATGCCTTATTAGACAAATGAGATTAATCACAAGATTGCCACTCACATGCAGGCAATGACACGCATACACGCATACATGAGCAACACACATCTCACCCATAGCGGCGGCGTTCTGCATGTCCATGGTTGTTCCCTGGGCTGCCCTCATGCCGAGGAGCAACAGACACACGACCTGCAACCATCCAGGAGCCATGGCGACCGGTAAGGCAAAGCGTTGGAGACTGACAACCTGCGACAGACTGACTGGTGCATATAGAGTGTGGGCAGTTATCAGCACACTCATTCAACTACCCAAAACTCAGTGGCAGAGACTGCCCTCTGGGGGGAGAGAGGGGGGGGGGGGGTCCTCCAAAATCTGAAGGGGTGGGCAGGAAAGACAAACACACCTTGATGTGTGTATGTGCGTACGTGTGGGGAGCTCTAATGGGGGCCCTGCCCATGTTTTTAAGATCAGGGCCGAACCCAAATAAACATTGAGCTGAATGTGTGTGTGTGCGCTCTGATGAATTCCTGGTCTCTGTTCATTTTCCTTCCTAAATTAACCTGTGTGGCAGACTCAGGAATTCAGAGCAGGAAGTCTGAGGCCCGAGCTCACATAGACAGCTCTGTGCCTGTTTGTATGTGCTTGTGTATGTGTACTGTACAAAATGCAGTGTGTGTGTGTGTGTATTCATGTGTGTGTGTGTGTCTTTCAATACCACTAACTGGTAAGCAGGTGATCAGACGGTGGGTGTCCTCTGTTGCCGGTGAGATGATAGCGAAGCATGGCACTGGAGACACATTGACATGTAAGTTCCAGGCTGTGATATTTTGCCATGCTTCTCAGATGAGTGAAAGATGAGTCAAAATAAGAGAATATATATATATATACACACATACATACATTTATATATATGTGTGTGTGTGTGTGTGTGTGTGTGTGTGTGTGTGTACCTTCCTGTCTTTACGCACAGACATAAACTCATACATGATTTTCATACCTCCTTGGATTTGACTCTGTATGGTTATATGTGCCTGTGACTGTTTTAGTGTACTTGAGATACATTTGAAAGACTCCTTTGAGTGGTTTGGCTCTGGTATACACTGAGTGAAAGTAAGTTTTCACTCTGTAATGACTAATGATCATCTGCCCATCACAAGCACACACACCCACACACACACACACACACACACACAGAAACCTGATCCGCTGTTCAAATACCATTGGTTGGGGTGTCTGAGGTCAGTTCACTACTGGCAGTCGGAGTGTACCTGTGCACATTTCTAATGTTTGCCTCACCTCTCCTCATGTCTCTAGTGTTTGCTCCTCTACATTTCTCTGTTGAGCACACAAACAAATAAATGTGTCCTCCCAAAAGTATGAAGTATTTTCATTATGAAAGGCATGGAAGACGCAGCTAAATTTACACA
>NW_027468685.1:10364171-10439171 GCF_046254945.1 Alosa pseudoharengus
TTTCTAGGATTTCGTGTTTGACCACATCCATAAATACTGAAACAAGTCCTCTTTCTGTAGTCTGAGTTCACTGATTAAATATTAGTCTCGGCAGCGGAACCCCCCATCCCCCCCGCCAACCCCCCAAGACACACACCCCTTTCCCAACACACACACACACACCTCTGTTTCCATCGTGTACTCACACACACATCTGATATTGTGGAAGTCCAGGCCCAATCAGATTCACAGAAATCAGTGGCGTGTGGTGCGTGTAGTGGCTAACGCTTCTGCTTGATGCAGCATGATGTAGTACTGAGAGTCGCCCACAACTGAAAGAGAAATAGAAGGTTGATTTGTATCTTTCAAGCCAGATATTCCTTCATTAAAACAAAATACATGTTGACACATCAACCCAGTTGTGGACACTTCAACATTAATACGTTAAGTGACTTGCCAAATCACTATCTTGGGTAGACATTCTTGGTTCAATGTTCGACAGAGTACTTAATGTCCAGTGTGTTGAACTATTGTCAGGGCCACTGCTGGCTCTGCAGTAATACCCAAAGCAGTATTGCTTTCTGGTACTGCATTAAAGCCACTCCTAATTATAGGGGAAATTCTGATGCCCCTTCTGACACTTGGTGCCCTACGCAGAGGGTGTGACGCGTGTGGTGGGAAAGGCAACACAGATTACTATAGTTGACCTATAGCCTACTGGTAGCTGTAGCCTAAATTGTAAAAGTAACTAATAGACCTATATTATTTTTTTACTTGTTAAACTTTCTATGTAACTTGTTAATGTTTGCCTCTGTCAGTGACTTCAACTAATGTGGCACCATGTTGACTTTTGGATTCCCAGTAACTGAGAATTTATACTGCAAGCAGACATAGGCATAATTAAATTAATTTGCACATGCCTTTGTCTTCAATGTGAGGTAAATAATAGGTAGCCTACAAACAATGTGTTTTTCGCTTCATATATGCTCTAAAAGTAGAACTAAAGATTAATACTCTCTCCTCTAGTCAGATGTGTAGGTACTAATTTGCCCACCTAGATGGTACCGGTATCTGGTCTGGCCCATGGACTACATTAATTAATGCAAATAAATGCCATTTTATCTTCTGAACTCTATTGTAATTCCATTGCTTCGTCTTATTCTGGTCATTAACAGTTTGAGAAGGCTAAGCTTTCCCTGATTTGTTGTCTTTACAGGTGTATGAACAGTATGTCTTTGTGTCTATGTCATATGTCCATGTCGGTATATTTCAAATTTTATTGACCTACCCTCACACTGAGAAACAGAGTACCTGTTCAACACACTCAGTACAGGAAGTGTCTTGTCAAGAAAGCACAGATCTCAGGAATAATACTACTGTGTGTGTGTGTGTGTTATGTAATTCACAGTCCTAGGGGGTTCTCAGTGGACTTCTGTTTCTTTGCTGGTATTGGCAGGAGGACCTAAACGCAAACACACCTGTAGCCAAAACACACGCCGTTTCACACAAATATATGCAAGTGTACACACACACACACACACACACACACAGAAAAATTCCACAAATCCTCTTATACATTTTAGGGGTGTGTGTGTGTGTGTGTGTGTGTGCGTGCGCACAAGTGACTGAATCCATGAAAAGATGTTTCTCTGTGGGGCAAAATGCTGTGGAGATGCCAATGGATGTTTCACTGGGAGGATTTCTGTGGTTTCATTCACTGCATAGCCTCAGATACACTCAGTGTATGACGGTATAATAGCCTTATACTCTAGCAGATACTGCAACTGCATTCAAATATATGTACGAGATTCAAACCTCCATGCAGGTCATGTAATCTTTTTTAGCAGGGCCGTAGTCACCATAGATATTGAGGGGGACGTGTCCCCCCCAATATTCAAATATGACCAAAATGTCCCCCCCAATATACGGACATAGAAACCAACAACCACCACCATCTTAAATGTAATCAAACATAAATAACGCACAAATTAGTGACCTAGTGATGGTTCCAGAGTAGCCTACACCCCTGAGTGGTTTGACCTTGTGGTTTTCCGTTTTTCTAGGGTGACCTGATTGTGTCCTCTTTTTAGTTTGTGAAAAAGAGGACATAAGAGAAAACACTGCCTCAAAAGGCTATTTTGAACTTATTTGTGAACGACAGACAAAAACGCAATGCAATTTCGCTGTAAACACGTTTGAGGCTCTAGAATAACAAAATTCTGGACGATTTGTAAGGTCTCAAAGAGGACATGTCCTGGAAAAAGAGCACATCTGGTCAGAGGCGGACAGAGTACACAGCTTCATTACTTGAGTAAAAGTACAGATACCCTTTGCTAAATTTTACTCAAGTACAAGTAAAAGTACAACAGTCAATACAACAGTCAGTACAACATTTAGAAGTACACTTTCTAAATATTGCATTTCTACTGCCACAGTGCTTACATTTATGTACAGAAACGTCCTACATGGAGTTATGAAAAATGTTAATGTCAATACCTTGGAGAATGTAAAAGGAATTAAAAGTAAAATCAAGTCATTTTCATCTTTTTACCATGTTGCCAGGGATGGGCAGTATTTCTAATACATGTATTTAAAATACGTATTTTAAATACAAAATATTATTTTGTAATTGAAACACTTGAAGCGAAAACTATCACTTGTTCAGAAAATTGAAATAGTCTGGCGAGGTGGGGCCACAGGTTGGCACATTCCCGGGATGGACCTTCTGCGTCTTCATCCATTGTTTCGTCTATGGTTTCGTCTCTTATCTAAATCTGACCATGGAGTTGACTTTGGCGGAAAGCTGAAGGTGATTACTGAGGCTGTCCCAGTCAGTGGCGCCTGTACAATCCAATCACGTTTGAGAGGGAAACAACAAATTGAGGTTTTTTTTTAGAAGAAGTAACGGGTACTCACGGTTATGGATAGAAATGTAGTGGAGTAAAGAGTACAATATTTGCCTCTCAAATGTACTTGAGTAAAGTCATGAGTACTCCCCAAAAATGATACTCGAGTAAAGTACAGATCCCTCAAAATTGTACTTAAGTACTGTACTCAAGTAAATGTACTCCGTTACTGTCCGGTTATGCATCTGGTCACCCTAGTTTTTCGTTAGTGGCGTGCGCTATGAAAAGCTTCCATTTGCTGCACCCTACCAAAGATCCTTGATTACTGTATAGCTCCGCTTTAACCCTCTCTGACCCTACTGCCGTGAGGTAGGGCTGGCAACAATATCACAAAAGCTCACAATTCTCACAAAACTTGTTGGAAAGGTGTAGCACAGGCTAAGGAAATCCCATACATGTTTGGAGCCGATCAGACTCAAAGGGAACTTTGAAACATTTTCCATATTGTAACCTATTCTCGCAATGATAGTGAAAGTGAAACGTTTTATTTTAAATTATGAATTTGTGCAAGCCTGTCATTCATTTCTTTCACATGTCTTACAACATAAATAATGCATTCATATGCTAGTACTAATGCCAGGAATTACCCTGTTTATAGGCCTCTTAGAAATGGTTGTTGCATCTTGCATAGCCTATTATTTAGATGCGCACTCGATCGCACATCCATGCAGGCAAAACGTAGAAATCAAATGTGGCGACGGCACACAAGTTGGAAAAAACGTCGTAACAACTTGTTTGTGATTTTTAATAATATTTTTTGCATTGGCCCTCAGACCCCACCACAGATTTGGTCCCCCCCAATGTTGACATCATGACTACGGCCTTGTTTCTTAGATAGGCATATCCGTATTATTTAATTTTGCATGTTTTTCCTGGGAAGCTTTTTTCCATTCTAACCATTAAAACAAATCATGTATCTACCAAACATGAAGGGAACACTTCTTTGATCATTTATTTATTAGGGAATTTACAGGGAATTTACAGGGTTAGTACTTCGTTAACAGGGTTAAGAAGGTTCAAAGCATGGTAAATTTGTAACTTCTATACAATACAGTGTCATACAACATGTATGATTCATGATTGAAAACATGCAACAAATAAAATCAGTTGTGGATCAAGCTTTGGATACCTCAGGTCAGTGCTTTGTCCATATCCTTAAGTGCTTCAGAAAACCAGCCAGTCAATTTGAGTCATATACAAATACTATATTTGTATGTTGTTGAAGAAGCCACTTGGCGACCATTTTGGTAACATGTTGCTTTCCTATTCAAGTAAATGGGGAGTGTGAAAAAGGAGTCCTCTCCTTTTCCCCTACGACAAACATTTGAAAAACTGCCTTGTGCCACACCTGCATGGACTGCAGCCAAACACACTCACCTGCACTCAGTTTGTTTTATTGCTGTTTATGTCTTGTGTATGTAGGTGTATGTATGTCTTTATACTGGGAGATTTTAACTGTGATTGGGTTAATGGTACAGACCACCACCACCCCCGCATTCCCTATAATGGTTTAGCCCAGACCTAATTGGGTAATTGCCTAGCCTATTTAAAGGCAGGCTTATTTCACACTGGAGAGAGATACAATAGACTGGAAACACAGGAGAACCAGGGAGACATGCGTAAGAGCGTAAGGGCCAGAAATCAGGGAAGTCATAGAGTTTGTTTGTTTGTTTGTTTGTTTGTTTAATATTAAGTTAACCTTGCTTGTTGTGAGGCAAGGTTGGAGTGTGAGGTCCAGAGTTATGCAAGGTCGCCTTGTTTGGACAGGGAGCCTAAAAAAAGAGTAGGTTCCAGGTGCCTAGTTTAATGGCACGGTACGTGTTTGTTTGTCGACTAAAGAACCCTGTATTTCATGTTTTGGACCCCTATTGTGCTCCTGGATCTGCCTGTTGGTTTATGGACTAAATAAATTATATTTTTGTATGGAACTGCTGTCTCCTGCCTCCCCTCGACACCACCTAATCCAGTGGCGCACCTCCCTAAACGTGGGGTGGTCGCCTCGGTCCCTCACAGGGAGGCATAAGTAAGGAAGGTCATATTGACATAAAAAGTACATCAGGTGAATCTGTGTTTAATTCTGATTTGAATATCTCCTCCCAAACGGCTAAAATAAGGCTAAAAAGGACAATAATGTAGTTTGTTACATTACATACAGTAGGGGCGGGATATGTGTAGACAGTTGCCATATTGGCATTACGAACTAACCCTATACATTGCTATGGAGAATTATTTGAGTGCTGTGTCTCCTCATTAGAAAGTCTTTGCCTATACCCTCTTAACTCACATAACAGCCTACAAACAAACATGATTGTTACCAAAACAATGCACTGAGATAAGAAAAATGCTTGTAATTGTATTTTGGTCAACAATAGCTATACCATAAGTGAAGTGGAGAACTTATTGTTATTATAGTTTCTAGCATTAGGCTACAGTCACCAAACAAACCAAGAGACCTGGAATTTGATCTGAGAAGGCCTTGGTCAATGACATTTGCAAAATATTACACCTGCCTCATAGAAAAATAACAATTTGGCTGATCGTGATGTGTCTGTCAAAATGACACTTTTTTATTCATGTACATGGCCTGCTGAGGATGCAGTGAAGGCTGTGAGGTCAGAGTTCAGACTCGTGCTTTACAAAGAATGAGACACGATTGGATAACGACCCATCTCTCCTATAGGCCGTTACTTGTTGTTGGCTAATGGCTACTTGAATATGAGAAGTGATTGGGGAAACCAATAAACATCGTTTTTAACAGTATTTTTCTGAGTGCCTTATTGTTTCTTCTTCATGAAAATGGTTAGGTCTTCTGAGAAGACTTGGCAAGCATCGTACGTGATATCTGTGCTGTTCAGAGATATGCTGCTTTAGGGCCTTTATTTCTGACTATGGGACCTGTTTTTGGAAGGTTGGTGATCATGATGCAAATCAGTTACTGATGTACACGAGACTTTGTTCAGTGGTTTATGAGTAAGTAATAATCTCCAAGTGAGGCTGTATGGAGGGTAAGTGACAGTGGCGTAGCACCAAATTCTGCCCCCCCCCCCCCCCCCCCCCCCAAACCAACCCAACCAACCAACCACAGGCTGTAAGCATGAGGTTCACAACTAACTACTATCTAATCACACATTGAATTAATCTAACAACTCTTATATGTACTGTATAACAGAAAATAATCTTATTACCCAAGATTTCACTGAATTTCTGTTTTATTTGAAGAATGTTTAAAAGCTAGAACATGAAATGAATGAAAACACTTTTGGCTGAGAGAACAGCTATCTATACCAATTTAACACTTTTGGCTGAGAGAACAGCTATCTATAGCTAACTGAGTGTGATGCGTTTCACAAGTTAGCTTTGCTACTAATTTGACAGCCTTTCCTCATGAACCTATAACATTGAGCCTACTAAGTTAAGCTATTAGCTCATAATAATTTTCGAATTAGTAGGCTATTGAAATGTTGTGGTAGGCTATAAATCAGGCATGATGTTATTTCTAATTTTGTGTTAATGCTGTTTTAGCACTGATAATCGTGGATTCGCGGTGGTATTGAAGTGTTTTGTAACCTTCAGGAGTTCATTTCATTTGTAGACTATTGCTTTCACATTGGGCTCACCTTTCTTGGGAAAGAAGTATGTTAACACTTGTTTTCCCTCATTTCTTTTTTTCAACCTTTCTTGCCTCTCTTTTCTTTTCTGGGAACCGGATTTAGCTTTCTTAGACTTAGACATCTTCACACCGTGACTGTCTGCATTCAGTGCATTGCCGCTTCGGCAGAATGAATGTTACTTCAAAAATGCGCCTAGCAGGGGAAGGCGGACTGAACCATTTCGTGCAAGGGAGAGGGTGCCTGCCCTCAAACAATGTTGGCTTGGACACAATTTAATACATCAATCAATTGATGCATTTACCCGAAATATTTGCATCTATATTAGTTAATAACATTTATTAAGATCTTTAAATTAAGGAAATTATCTATTATTAAGGAAAATAAAATTTAACTCCTTAGGGGCCCTCCCCCCACTTGGGGCCCGGGTAATTTATTCCCACTTGTCCCCCCACTACGACGCCCTTGGTAAGTGAAGGAATTCCATACATTGGTGAAGGCCTCTGGCATCTAGTTGGCACCCTCTGGTGGTCAATGCATTGCCTAACATGCAGCTGCTACATTCTACTCTACCCATTTTCAATAATTCCTCACAATGATGTGTGTTGGTTTTCGAAAACAAACTTTAGTTTTTCATGTGAAAGCACTAACTGCACTGATAGTTTATTGATCGTACAAGTCTTATCATTTGATGGTAATTTCATTTCTTTAGAGAAAAGCTCGTACTCAATTAAATTGCTCAGCCAACTGGGAACCAAACCTGGTGAAACAATCCTGAACAGGAGATGACATAGCACTTATAATTTGCCATGGGGGTGGGTGTGATTGAAGGTAATGTTATGTTGACAACATGGGTGATACTCAAGGGGTGTGCTGTTGACTGAAAGAGTAAATAAGGCAGATACCCATGCAAACTATACCAACATTTTAATAAAGCTCAGCATTTTCAACATTAACTTTGTTTGTTTTTTTATGTAAACAAAAATAGGCCACAATTTTCACAAACGTCTCTATACAAAAACACATTCTCAAAAAGTGTTACTTAAGTGCCAAGCTACTCAAGTGCCAAGCTTCTCTGTCAATGTTGAAACACCTAAGAAATAGGAAAGTCAATAAATAAATAAATGAAAGACAATAGTCTCACATTTCACTTTCGACTGACATGTTGGTGGTACTGTACCTTTGACAGCTACAGGATGATTGGGGAGAAGTCACAATGGAACGGCATGTCTGAGTGTGTGTGAATCTGTAGGTCAGGGTGTGTGTGACTGTGCATATCAGAGTGTGGGTGAGCGTCGGACTCTCTCCTGCTGGACAGGGTCTGTGAGGGCCCTGGCTGGGTTCCCATGGTTACGGAGCTGAGGGGGTTGCTGTCTTTGGTCAGAGGGGTGTGGAGGGGGAAGAGTGTGTTTGTGTGAGTGTGTGCATGCGTGTGTGTGTGAGGGAGGGGTGAGGTGCTGTAGTGGGATTGCGGTTGCAGGTGAAGGGAGAGGCGTCCAGGCCCCTGAAATGCACCTGGCTGGGGTGGGGGCGGCTCACTGGAACACAGACGTGACGGCACTGGTAGACACATATACACACACCATGTACACACACACACACACACACACACACACACACACACACACACACACACACACACACACACACACACACACACACACAAACAGGAAAACAGGCACAGGCAAACACAACAACAAATCACATGGGTAACAATGTCAATTTCTCAACAAAACTTCCTTTCAATAAAACTGTGCATGAGGTAGTTTGAGGTGAGGGAGACGTACTTGGGGAAAATACACAGCCTTGACATTTTAACTGTCACATTTTATGTTTCTCTTGGTCATTTTCAAAATGCTAAAACCTAGATACTTTGTTGATGTCTCTGAGAAAACAACAAAGTAAGGAATGCGTGCCATGCGTGTGTGTATTTACCCTGATGCATCTGATTATTCTGTTGACAGCAGGCAGGCACCAGACTGTTGGTCGTTGGCAGGCTGTATGTCATGTGGGTAGGGGTGTGGGTGTGGCCTGCGTGGGTCGGGCCGCTGTTCATGTATGTGGGATTTATATATGGGAGATTGGAGAGGTACTGCTGATTGAGTGTGTTTGTGTGTTGCATGGGCTGCGTGTGAGTGTGTGTCTTTGACGGATAGTGCATTGTGTTTGACATAGGCACAAACACAACATGGTGCTGTGGATCCATCTTCAATGACGACAGGTCTGTGTAATTGCTCCTACAACTCAACAAAAGACAACCATGAGGCAACGAAACACAAGCACTCTGGATTGCATAAAAACAACAAACTACGGAAACTATAGTTTACCTCTCTTTATGATGCATAACACATGTAATGATCTGAAGACATCTAAGACATTCTTATGTTTTTCTACTGGGGAAAAAAAAGACCTTAAATGTGTTGGTCTTACCATGTGTCAACAGTAGGCAGGTTGACTATATGTTGATTAGGGTCGAGAGAGAGAGACAGTGAAGCTCTACGCAGTGGAGGGGGACTATGCATGGGAGGGGGGCCTCCTTCCTGAGATACATACACCTGTCCAACGCATGCTACGGAGAGACAGACACCCACCCTTTATTTGATTTAACTTGTCTATTCAATAAACGCTTTAGACAGACACTAGCCTTACCTGCGGGGCTGCTCAAGCTACCAATGAGGGAGCTGTAGGGTGGGAGGGTCTGTGTGTGGGTGGGGGGCTGGGGGAGCACTGACGGAACAGTCCCGGAAAAATAAGATGTTCTGGAGGCAGACACAAACGCACACGTTAGGCGCACGGCAAGTCATCAATGCGACCAGTTTATGTCACTAATGCTCCATGTTAGTATGTGGTGGGGCAGCCGTGGCCTAATGGTTAGGGCTTCGGGCTTGTAACCGAAGGGTTGCCGGTTCGATCCCTGACCCAGTAGGAAAAATGTGGGCAGGGGAAGTGGTTGAGCATTGCTCTCCCATGCCCACATCCACGGCTGAAGTGCCCTTGAGCAAGGCACCTAATCCCTCACTGCTCCCCGAGCAGTGTGAGGAAAACCCTGCTGATCTGTGTGTGTGTGTGTGAGAGAGAGATAGGGATACAGACCTCTGGGTGGTTTTGTGTGTCTTTAGTGGTCCCTTCCCTGTTTTCCGCCATTTAGCACGGCGATTCTGAAACCACACCTGGAAGAAAAGGATATAAAGAATCGTCCTATTCAACACAATTCAAATGTGTGTGTTCCAGCCATCTGGTATTACAATGACGAGCTTTACTGTTTTTAGGTACCAGAAATGTTGAAAAAGTAGAAGGTAAAATGAAACGAAATGCCACTAACCATGATCCTTTGGGGTGTGACTCCAACAGATGCAGCAATCTCCCTTCTCCGATCTCCATCAGGATAGTGATCATCCTGAAACAAACGCTCCAACTCCTGCAGCTGATCTAACCACAAGCATGTCAAGAACACACAAGCACACATATCCTAGCACATACAGTATATACAGATGGCCATCATACACATGAGGACCTATGCAATATATATTCATTTAAAAAAACTCAACTCTTTCACAAGTCACTTTCCTTTTACTTCGTTTTCACATTTTTTTTTGGTTAAAGCACTATTTGAGAGAGAGTGCACCCAGCATGCTTTGAACAATGTGGCATTGAAAAAAAAAAAAAAAAAAAAAAGAAGTTACACTTCAATGAAAGTCATAGAAAACCTACAATACGTCACATAGAAACTTATTATCTAGTTGAAAATGACGGTGCTCGCCTCCCCTTTACACCCGCCCACCTAGCTTCACAGCTTTAATCATATCTATTCTCGACATCGCAACCACTTTCGGTTTGGGACAACTGAAGTGAATCAAAAAATGACAAATTCAGTCAGGTAATATGAGCAAGTTGGTAGTTTGGTAGTTAATCCTAGAACTATATTGCCCTTCTATGCTACTATATTACCCTTATATGCTTTTATTTGTTATTATTATTTGGTTTTGTTTATGTAAAGCACATTAAATGACCTTTGTGTATGAAATGCGCTATATAAATAAACTTGACTTGACTTAATCCAGTGGTCGTCAACTTCAGACAGTAACACTTTTGCTATTCTATCCAGCTTGTCAGAATAGTTCCATACAGTGGAACCCAAGTGCAGCCCATTCTTTCACACAAACATATGGGCATTTTTGGGCAGTAACCAGGCGGTAACCAGGTACGCCATGCTGTTGGAGGTGCAAACAAACGCTGCATCGCCACTGAGATCACATAGTAAGGAGCTGGCTCAAGGGTTATAAAAGTATTTTTTCCTGTTTAGTTGTATAATGAAAGCTCAGTTTTTATAGCCATCCATGCGTGTTCACTTCTGGCTCCTTGGCTATGAATTTGGTAACTATAGCGGGCTATTTGACATCTTTAATACTAAACATATCGGAGCTGTCAAATGTTGAGTTACTCCAGTCTAGATTATTTTATATGAATCACTCCTATCCAAAGTAAAGTGCCTGTTTCGAATTTAACTGATGGTCAAATCAACCAAAACTCCGATAATGTTTGCACTTCCAAGTGGTCTGTGACGTATGTTTGTGTGAAAGAATAGACTGAGGAAATGAGGAAGAGGAAATGACCATACCGCAATGTCAAGAATACTGTAGGCCACACTCGGGCACACTCACCTGCTGAGTACAGTGTCCGTGTCTTCTTCTTGGGCACAGGTGGCAGTGCGGTGTGGTCAGCAGGAGGTGCTTGTGCTTGCGTGGTCAGGGGAAGCACTGGGTGGCCGTGGCCAGTGAAGCGTGTGTACTGGCGAGTGGTGTACACCTGCGTCAGCTGTACCTCCATTGGGGGAAGCAACGTGCTCACCTCCAGTGTTTGAGAGTTGAGGATGCCCGTCTGGTGCTTCCCCAAAGCAAGTGCCTCTGGCTGGGCATCGGGAGGTTGGAGGGGTTGTGCGACGTGTCTAAATGCCAGGCCTGCACTCAGGACGCTTTGCTCTAGGGACTGCTCACACACAGACAGGACACCACCTAGGGTCATGTCATTATTCGCTCTCTCCTCACATTCACTCCCAATCCTTCCTTTCTCCTCAGTGTCTGTCTCTCCACTCATCTTCCCCTCCATCCTTCTGCTCAAACACAACATCTCTCTCTCTTCCTTTACCTCTATCTGTTCTGACTCTTCCTTTACCTCTATCCTTTCTGACTCTTTTGCCTGATTAATTTCCTCTTGCTTCACTATTTGCGCCTCTGGCTCTTCTTCATGCTTCTTCTGTATGTTTTCCTCTGTATCTTTGCTCATCTTTGCTGTGGTCATTCTCCCACTCGTGTTCTCCCCATCCCCTGCTTTTCCCATCTCTGGTGTTGAGGTGTTGTTATGCTGTGCATAATTTCTTTCATTTTCCTCCTCATTATATTCTCTCTCTTCATCTGCCTCTTGCTTTCTTTGGTAATAGTCTCCTTCTTCATCACAGATCAGGAATGGACTACCTAAAGGCAACAGGGAAATTAGCAACATAAACTGACCAAAAAGAGGCTATCAGTATTCAGTATATCAGTATCTGTAGAACCTTTTCGCCAACATTTATGGAGCTGGGGAACTGCTATATAACATGTTGGTAGTCATCCCTGTCTACACCAACGCCTGTTATTTTTCCCCATTTTGTTACCTTTTGTTGTTGGGAATAGGCTACATGTTATGTTGTTATACAACTCATGAGCTACATTAAATAATTCTGAATGACACAATTCCAACCAGTTGCTGGAATTATGATATCCTCATCATGCTGTGGCACTGATTGTGTGGCACGTGCTACCAATTAGGGTTGAGGTTGATGAAACACCTGTGCAATTGACACTTTTTCCATGGATTCGGTAGCAGACCTCTTAATTTTTTCCATATGTTCGCCTACCAATTATTAAACTTTTTAGAGAAAATAATTAATGAAACTAAATGATAACGTCTCAGTTGCTACCTTCAAAGAAAATGTCTTAAAAAGTTGCATTAAGTTAGTGTGTAGGTTACACTGAGCGAGTCTTGAAATCCACTTACGTTACAACAATATGCCAAGCTAGACCTAAAATAGCCTAAAAACCTAAACCTTCATGCCGGTAGCCTGTGTGCCCAATGAATTTAGAGACCCACGTTGTGACCTTGATTGCTTCTAATCCTACAAACACAATTCGCTATCAATCAACTAGCAATGACTACGACTGTAACATTATACAACTTCCTAATGGCCTGATAATAGAGCGCTGCAAACAGCAATGGCCTCCCTACACAAAACAACTTTGACAAGATTTGGGAAAGATTGTAGTCTTTTGAGTAATGCTTGAATGGGGGGGGGCATAAGTTAAAAGAATCTTTTCCAAATCTTGTCGAAGTTGTTTGGTGTAAGGAGGCCATAAGCTGTTTGCAGCGCTCTATATCCGTTTCCAACCTCAATAAAGTTTCCACTTAATAATGCAATTAGCTTCATGCAAGTAATTTGGTAATTAAAACGTTAATTCATTTACCGAAGTCGTGCATGGACATATCCTCTTCCAACCGTCCTCATGAGCAGTAAACTAGCAATCAATTTCTGCACCCTTTGGTACTTTGCTCTCAGTCTGAGAAGATCTGAGACCATTAGCTTGATTAGACATCATTTACGGTGGTAGTCTTCCATTATCACGTGACACAAATGCACCTGCTAGTCGCACTCCAAATCGGGGTTGGAATAGGGCTAGGACTAGGGCAGATTAATTTTGATGTAGGCCAGCGGATTTGTATCAATTGCAAGTCGAAATCTGCCCATGAACGGAAGACTACTGATTATGGGAATGACCAGGCAGGACGCGGTTTTTGCAGTGAGGTGCGTCATTTTTATGTTGTTTCGTATCGGCTAAAGCGTTTTGCGCGCTGCTTATGCGCCCTGAGTGCATCGAATTGAAAAAAAAAATCAACTTCAAGCAGAAAAGCTTGTGTTTTTATGAAAACTGCCGTCCTGTTATCTTGAGACACCCAGCCACTGTCTTGTGACTGTCCTGTCCTGTGACACTCAGCCAATGTCCCGTGTTCTGTTAGTAGTGCCCGGAGACACCCAACCACTGTCCTGTGACACCCAGCCACTGTCCTGTAATTGTCCTGTCCTGTTAGTATAGTGTCCCAAGACCCAGCACTGTCCGAGACCCCCAGACACTGTCCCGAGACACCCAGGCAATGTCCCATGACACCCTCAATGCCTCAAACTGTGTCTTGAACTGTTGGCAGCATGAATCCCTTCTCATGGATACTATCTTTGGGTCTAATAAAATGAAGTAAAGACAACATTTTGATACAACTACCTTAATCATTTTTAACAAATTGGTTTGCACTAATGCTGCACATTTGTATTCTGTCATTTTGTCAATCTGTCTGATACAACTAGATTGCTTTGCTCAAAGGAAAAGGCCTTATGTCAACTTTTTGTCCTTATAAACAAGGGAAGACAAAACCAGTTCAATGATGCTGTATGAATTCAAATTGCCCAGTGAAGGTGGCAGTATGTAGGCCTATGTTGACATATGGTTCGAACCCCGACCAGTAGGCACGGCTGAAGTGCCCTTGAGCAAGGCACCTAACCCCCTCACTGCTCCCCGAGCGCCGCTGTTGTTACAGGCAACACTGTGTGTTCACTGTGTGCTGAGTGTGTTTCACTAATTCACGGATTGGGATAAATGCAGAGACCAAATTTCCCTCACGGGATCAAAAGAGTATATATACTTATTTATACTACTTATTTTCAAGCCTCACATGTCTCTTATCACCCCACAAAAATGGCAATGACATTAAAAGAAATATCTTTGCATGTTGCATTTTCTTCCTGATCCGTTTGTAGGCCTATTAATAACTGATTTGTTTGTGTATGGTTGTGTTGTTTTGAGTGTATGATCTTTATTGTCAACACAAAAAAGACATCAATAAAGAAAGGAATTTAAAAAGACAGATTTCATTGTTCAGACCTGCACTGTGTGCCACATTCATCAGCGTGGACTGGCAATGCCAACCACCGACCTCAGCACAATGGGTGCTCTAGCCTATCTTCACCTTTGCACCCATTGTGGAATTTGCCAGCAATTTAAAACTGCTGTTAAAACCTTCATGAATTTAATATTGCCCTATTTTTGTTGAATGGTTTTAATGGTCTGTGTAAGGCCCTTAGGGTCAAGAACGGCTTCATTAAATAATAACAACAATTCTATCAATTATTATTATTATTATTATCGTTATTATTATTATAATAATAATAATAATTATTATTATTATTATAGTAGTAGTTCTAGTAATATATTGTTATAGACTGTTCTAGAGGGGGAGCTGTTCGACTTTGTACAGATCGCAGAGGGGGAGCTGTTCGACTTTGACGTGGAGGTGCGTCCGCTGTTGGAGGTGCTGGTGGGCAAGACCATGGAGCAGTCGCTGCTAGAGGTGAGGGAGGAGGAGGAGTTGGCCAGCCTGCGGGCGCAGCAGCGCGCCTTCCAGGAGCTGCGCAACGCCGAGCTGGTGGAGGTGCAACGGCTGGAGGAGCAGGAGCGACGCCACCGGGAGGAGAAGGTGAGCCGGGGAGGGAGGAGGTCAGGGTCACGGCTCCCACACACAGTTGCGTGCGTTGCAGTGCTGGAGACGCATCCCGTTTACTTTATATGGGCTTACGTCATCCATTGCCGAACTGAATTGTGGGTCCGTTGCGTCGCGTTGCCACTCGGAGCCCTCATAGTGGCAATTTATGAACGCACCCTATATTAGCTTTAGTTAGACTTAAGACTTTGCACTTTGTCCACCTTTTAAATGAGGGCCCTTACTGTACGTACACACCGCCGCCGCGGTGAGCTGCAAAAGAAGCTCTGGCCACCCTGTCAAGGACGCTTGTCAAAGAGTACGGGGAAGCTTTGGACGCTTTGGCCGCTCTGACGTGGCAGCATTCTACGTTGCTTGTCGTTTGCCGCTGAACCGCGTCATAGCTCATTAGCATAAAGTTGACCAAATTTCACGTTTCTGCTTGACGCTCAAGTCGCTCAAGACGCCCAAAAGGCGACGCCGACGGATTTGCCCCTTCTTGCAGCTTAGAGAAGCCAGCTTTCATTGAAAATGAATGACTTCCTGTATCTTTTGCAGCTCAAGTCGGCGGTGGTCTGTACGTACAGTTAGCGTGTCTTTCCTCACTAGGAAATTCTATTGGTTGTCACCCATAACTTTCAGTTTAATGGGGCCGTTGTGGGAAAGCACAGACAGAAGGAGAGACAGACATAAAGAGTTTTGGGAATGAATTGAGTGTACACTCGACTAGTGCACTTGGGAATGAATTGAGTGTACACTCGACTAGTGCACTTGGGAATGAATTGAGTGTACACTCGACTGGTGCGCTTGGGAATGAATTGAGTGTACACTAGACTAGTGCACTTGGAATGAATTGAGTGTACACCTCATAGCTGAAGAAATGTAGCAAAATCAATGTATAACAATGAATAAACTATTCTCCTTATTATATTTGACCTACATTCTAATCTGTTCCCTGTTCAATTTTAAATATTATTATGTTGTTTTGTATTTATGTGTCGCTTTGGACAAAGGCGTCTGCTAAATCCATAACCATAACCATAACCATAGAGGATTTTTGACTCTGACTCGCTACCTGGAAATGACGCAGTTGCAACTGGTCTCCATCCACCAATGATATCACTCTGCGCCTAATTCGAATCCTTAGCTATCGCTAGCTAGCCATGAAAGCGAATCGAAGGAGATGAACGGCATGTTGTTTATTGTTTTCATCACCTCACAAATTGAGTTGCTGTACATTGACCAGATATAAACGATCCATTGTAGAACCAAGCGGTAAGTTGTGTAACAAAAACTACAATCGTTTGCGTTTCTCTCTTCTGTGGGAATCAGCTCGTTGTTTGGTAGCTAACGTTAGCCACCCAGGTAGCTTCTAACGTTAACGTGAATGTCTTGATGACATTCGGGGTCTTAGGTGGGCTAACGTTAGCTGTTTAGGATTGTACGCCTATTTAAACAGTTACATTATAAACCTTAATCAGTCAGGAATACATGCCTATAAGCTACAAAATCAGCAACACCACTTTAACACAGCTAGTTAGCATAATAGTCATATGGCCTCGGTATTGGCTAACATTTTACATGTTGTCACGTTATGCTAGCCAGTTAACGTTAACGTTAGTCAGGCTGCAACAGCTAACGTTAACGTTATACTAGTTGTATACCCGTAACGTTATGGGTTGCACAACTAGCCATGCATTTAACAAATCTTTCGAAAACCACAGGTCCTCAGAATGTGTTAACAATAAGCAGTAAACTACTGTCATGTTCCAGCTTGGATCAGCTTATTTCGTACTCAAAACATATGGTTAGAGCATTACTTAATACATCAAGGTAGTTGTTGTTGCAAGATTGGGAAGGACAGTCAGTGTTTAACGTTTTGTTGCAATCCAGTTCCCTAGCTGGTTGGGCACAATCATGGCACGAGAGCGGGCGACGCAGCCCCAGAAAAAGTCTTTCCAGCAGAGTCTGGATGACATCAAAGAGAAGATGAAGGAGAAGAGGAACAAACGCCTTGCAAGCGCGTGCGCGGTCAACAGAGGGAAGCCAAAAGGCAAAACAAATGGTGAACTACAAATCCTCGAACGCACAATCTCTGGTTTCACCACCTTATTAGCACATTGTATTAACCATATTAACTGATATGGAGTGATCATGGATATAATCAAAACGTTACTATCTATGTCCACCTGTGGTTCAGGTCAGGTGAAGCCCTTTGTGCTGAAGAGTGTGCAGGTGAACAACAAAGCACTGGCTCTTGCACTTGAGGCAGAGAAAGATAAAGTGCGACAAGCCCAGGGGGTCATACTGCAGCTGAAAAGAGAAAGACAGGCCCTCTTCTTTCATCTGTTATTACTGAAACGGACTGCCTTAACAACGCAGGTGAGTACACATATTTACATGTTATAGTAACTTTGATAATTGATTGTTTTGGATATTCTCTTCGATCACTGATTATTAATACCGGTATTGGACTTTCTCCTTTGCTTCAGAGTTCCACCCCTGAGCCACAACGACAACTGGATTCTTCTTCCAGGTCAGCAGTTTGCAGTGTTTGTAGTAGTAGAGGGTGAGATGTGAAAGCATTCTGGCAAGTAAGATGCACAGGTGTTTCAACATAGCCATACTTTGTGTTTTGCAGTGGTCTATCGGGTTCTAAGAAAGGGGCTGGAGGTGATATGTGTCCTGACGACTTGGCTAAACAACCAGTTGAGGCTGTCAGCACGGGTAGGTGGAAGAAAACACACTAACAACAAACTTCACGCCAGAACACACAAATTCCATAGGAACAAGTTTCAAATCTACTGAAGGCCATTGTAACCCAGTCTAAATCTGACCATTATCTATCAGGGGGGCAGAATAACAGGAACCTTCAAAATGCAGGTTGTCTCTGTAGAGCATGTTATAACACTGTTAATGACTTGGAAAAACTATTTTTCCCCCTCCCATTTTATTCCCTGCTGCATTGTGCAAATGCTGAAGAGTGTAATATTTGCAGTACAAATAAAACAAGGAACTGCTCTGTGTCATACTATGTAAGAATATCCCTTTTATATATACCATTGTGTGTTTTTCCTTTCAAGGCGGCCATTGTCATGATAAGATATCACCACAGTTACCGGCAACGGTTGGAACAAGGCGTCGACGTAAAACTGGTGGACGGAGGTCAGAATGTATTGATCCAGCTTATCCACCACTTGCTGCTACGGAGAACGCAAGCACACAGGACCAAGAATCTCGACTGGTTGAAACTCAGGAGGAGGTAGAAGAAGAAGCTGGACTTCATGATTGCAGTGAGATGATGGAAACTTGTCTTGAACCACATAATGTACAGACTAAGGTGCACCACGCCCCTGAGCAGCCCAAAAAGAGAGGTCGACCCCCCAAACAGGCAACTCAAAAACAGGCAGCTCCCAAACAGACGGCTCCCAAACCCGCAGCTCGCAAACAGACAGCTTCCAAACAGACATCTCAGCTCTCCACCGAGGGGAACCAACCCCAAACCCAGATCCCGGATCCCCCTTGCCCAGTGAGAGGGAGGCTGTTACAGACAGGCCCACATGCCCGAAGGGTGGTTGCTGCTCCGCTGAAAAGGCCCTGGGAGAACAGCCGACCTCGCGCGCGCTCCAAGAGCCGAGATCGCACAGGTGTCCGTGCCACACAGCCACCGCCTAGCAACTCTCAGAAACACCAAGCCCCCAATATCAACTCCTCCCTGAATATGAACGACACGTTTGACTTCGACTGTGAGGAAGCAGTGCACATGACCCCTTTCAGAGGGGGCCCCAAGGCAGAACAGCGCTCAACTGAAACGGCTCAGGATCCACCTCAAGAGGACACTCAGGATCCACCTCAGGAAGACACTCCGAAGACTAACAGCTCATTGTCTGAGGATGAGGAAGAAGGTGATAGCTTGTACATTCCTAACAGCAGAACATGCAGGAGGCAGGATGTCCACAGTCCCCCCAGACGGGCACGCTCAAAGAGAAGGGCTGCGCTCCAGGAGGCTAATCAAGGAAAGACTGGCCACCGTCGCACCTCGGACATCAAGCCCCAGACAGGTAAGAAATGTATTGTGTTCTTGAAGGGCATGGTAATACTAAGCTGGAGGAGTTACAACATGTAATGAACTAGCTCCTTATTAAGGAAGTGACTTGTCCGATTGATTTTGTCAGTTTGATTTTATGGGGTAGCAGCCTTTGTATTAGTATTCTGGTCATTATTTAAGAAATCCATTTAATGTTCTAGAGAGGGATTCCAGGAGGACAGAAGCTATCATTGATGACCAAACCGAATCCTCTGACAAAGAAGGGCTCAGAGTCTCAGAATCCTTTGGCGCAGGAATCCAGCCTCTGCAGTCTCCTTGCACCGAATTACTCCCCGATTCCCCGGTGTTTGTTTACTCTGAGAATCTCGACCTGTCGGAGTACAACAAAGCCACTGGTACAGATATGTGTAGTCTCTACTTAGCCACTTCCGCTCCTTGGCCTCAATATACAGATATGCAAACATTACTTACACCTTCGGTGTGCTAAACATCACTGCTTATCCTTTTATATATTTCAGCAGACCTGGAAGATGAAGGGCCAAGGTCTCCAGCTTCTTCTGATATGGAAGAGGAGCTTTTGTTGATTGAGGACCCGTTATGTGGACTGCCAAGCCGAAGCCAGTCTCTGGGGCTGGAGCGAAAAAAGCCCTCACTGAAATTCAGGAGATGTGCAGGCAAGGATCATTTGTTGTTATCAGTGTCTTTATGGTTAAATGAGGGTTCCCACGGTCATGGAAACCCTGGAAAAGTCCCAGAATTGTAAAATCCCATTTTCCAGTCCTTGAGAATCATGGAAATCAGGAAATTCTTTGAAAGTTTGTCAGTCATTTCATAATTAGCCCCAACCTGCACCATAAAGTAAACAATTTTGTACCTATACACCGTGAACATTTGTATCAGAGAGAATGGGTGGGAGCCCTGTGAAGACATAGTCAGGGACCACTTGCTATACCTTCAGAGCACCAGTGGGTCGAGAAGAACCACTGGGTTTGAATGATTCATCATCGCTACTCGGCTACATTAATCAACTTTCTATGTTGGGTATTTAACAAGCACTAGCTCATGGACTGTATGACTGGCTTTAAGGACTGAGTACCTCTCTTTTGTCTGCTGCCAGTGCCTTTCACTTTCACATATTGTTTGTCTTATTAATTACTTGATACAAGTCTTTAATGGGACCAAATGGTTGATTGATTGAATGATTTATAATGACTGATCATTTGTTCATGTCACATTTATTTATTCATTCATTAGAATTTGTTCCCATCGTCTATACAATTTTTTAAATATACATTTTTAACAAATTGTGGTGGTGAGTGATGTTGGTTGTTGTTACAGCATGTCCTCTGTGTTTCTGCAGGTGGAGCAGTGGTACGGTCAGCGGTCGGCGTGGCTCTGACTGACATGACCAATCTCTCACCAGCGGCCCGGCGAGCCCTCCCTTCTGTTCAGAGCCATCCGCTCCCTGGCCACTCCCCCGTCATCCGTAAACGCAGATGCACTGCTGCTGTTGATTACAAGGAGCCTTCAATTAGCAAGTAAGCCTCAGTATTATATACCCTACATGTTCTAGTGATATGTGCAGTATATAGATATGATTTCAAGGTTCATGGTCAAGGTTTACTCTGATTAAAGAAATTTATATTGCTAGGGGAAAAAAATATCTCTTTAGGGTAAAGACATAGGGTAGACATTCCATTGCTGTCTCCTTTCAATTGGTGTCATACCATCATAATCTAAACATGGCTGAACTTCAGTTTAGTCTAGACCTTGACACCCCCACCCCAAATACTGTCATAACACCGGGAATACACATGGAACTACATAGACAGTAGATTACCCCTTAAAGGTGTACTGCTACACCGGTGTGAAGGGAATGTTGGAAAATGAACATTCTAAAAAATAGCAACATAGAATTTTAGAACCTTGAATTTTTGTGGAACGGAATCGGAATCTTATGTTAGAATGTTCAAAAACCCACACCTTTTAAGGGTTAAGCAGAGACAGTGTAACAGATGCAGTGGCACTGATCTAGGTTTGGCATTTACAGGCATTTACTTCGTCTTACACATAATTGGGTTATTGGGGTAACACTTTTTTGAAAAATATATTTTAAAACTGCAATAGAAAGTTATTTTGCTGACCCTAGCTCTCCTTTTTCACCTCTTCTCTACAGGAAGCTGAGACGTGGTGATAAGTTCACAGACACAAAGTTTCTTCGCTCACCCATTTTCAAACAAAAATCTCGCCGCTCACTCAAGAGGATGTCCAGTCTCGGGAAATATAATGAATCATTTGTAGGGTGCCATTGACTGTCTTTCTGTGTAGATGCACTCTTAACTGTTTGCTCGTCCCCTGTCTTATCTCTGTCCTTTTTAAGAAAACCATGATTTATTTTACATGATTTATTTTATATACATTTTACCTTGTATCATATCTTTTACATGATCATTAAAGTTTGATAGACACATCAGATTAGAGATCACTTTTGAAGTTATTTTATTATGCCTCTTGTCTTTTATGTCATGACTCGGCCCTCTATGATTAGGATTGTGTCGTTGATTTGAAAGTCTTGGTGTCTCTGAGTTCAACATTTGCTGAAAGTGTTTCATTGAGATGTTCCTTGAATGAGATGTTCCTTGAATGTGAGGAGTTCACTTTTATATTTGACATCAGTATGCAATTAACTATTGGCCTTGGGTTCACTTACAGCTTACAGCTTTCAGTAGCGTGTAGGAGCATGAAGAGGAGCTGCATCATTTCATCATTTACATTATTAAATGGCATGGTGTGCCATGTATGTGCCGCTTGCCAAGTTTAAATGAGCTAGTGCAGGGATTCCCAAACGGTGGTACGCAAGATAAAAAGGGCAATGTCGGAAAAGTGTTAAATGATTATTTTAAAATCTTAAGCCTATGTTCTCTTTGTTCTTTGTGTTTCCTAATGTTGTTCTCCACACTGTTTTTTAGTGTGAGAGTTCATATATGGCGGCTAATTTAATATGATGACTGGAATGCGTCAATTGAATGCTTTATGTTTTTATGTGTCAGATGGGGGTACGCAAACCAAGTTAGGATGTGTGTGTGTGGGGGGGTTGGGAACCGCTGAGCTAGTGGGTTGAGTCAGAGAATAAACGGGCTCTAGTTAAGGTTGTTCGTATGTGTGTGCCCAAGGACACTAGGGGGACACAAAAACACCAGTTTCCTGCTGACTGTTCACAGGATAGATACTTTATTGATCCCCAAGGGGAAATTCAAGAAGCCATTTCCTGAAAATCCTATTTTTCACTTTAAACGAATTAGTTCAATTAGTCACGTACAGTGGTAGTCACTTTAAGGGGGAATAAGCTCGAATACGAAAGAGACGAGTTAACTGACTGGTGGAGAGGAAAATATAGCAGGGTCACAGTAAAATCCTACAGAGGAACTCGTGTTCTAAGTTTTGTTGTAACATTAGTGGAAATAGTCAAATCAACCAAAATATGGGCACTAATAATATATCATTTCAACATGTAAACGGGAATGGGCCACACCACAATAATTTTAGTTTGAGACGGGCTCTGGTTTGGTTAGCGCGCTGAGGCCAACTTTGCGAACTGCGCAAACTCCCTTTTAAGGCGGAAGGAGTATCTGGGCTGAACGGAAGTGGGTTCTTTCTTTCTGATCTCGGACTGCAGACATGGTAGGCATTCGACATTTTACGGCGAAAACTTATGTTGTTTAATGTGAACTGTAATGTGTTATTGCTCTTCTACACACTATACAGTTAATATATGTGTTCATGAACCGGTGAAATTTTACAACTGGTGCTAAAATAGCCAAATAATTAGTGTATTTCTTGGAAGTTGTTGGAAGTACTGTATGCTCTCCAAAACGTGGTCGTGTAGCCAGCTAGCCATTGACGTAGCTAGTTTGCTAGCCACTTTGTTGAGCTATGCGGCGTCTTGTTTGGGCAGATTTGGGTGTATGAACTTAGTTAAAAGGGCTTTAGAAACGGATCAAGATCAGTTATGGATATATCACTCATGACAATGTTGAGAATTAAGGCAGTCCTATTGAAGTGGTCGATGTTAGCATTAGCCAACTACAGACGTTCACCTAACGTCGACTTAAGCTAACGTGGAACAGGATATTCTTAAGTTTTTACTCCCTGCTGAAGTTACTTAATTAATTTATGTGCTTGATGGAAAGATCTGTGTAGCTCAAAGTTTTTATCTAACTCAGTGGAGAGAATCATGGGTCCTGTGTGCATCGATCCAACATTGCGTTGATGTTATTGTGAGATGGTAAAAATATAATTCCACTCACGAACGTTATCATGTAAGTTTGCGAGAGGACTCAACTTGACAACAATCATTCAGTGTTACGTTAGACAATGGCAAGTGTTTCCATTTGCTTGCCATAATTTCTGACTCAACACCGTATCTTCCAGGTGTTCAAGCGCTACGTTGAGATCGGCCGCGTCGCCTACGTTGCCTTCGGGCCCCATGAGGGTAAACTGGTGGCTATCGTGGATGTCATTGACCAGAACAGGGTAAGTAAAGCTAAGTATTTGAATAGGAAATCTTGGAGTCAAAATGCGTTGACCTAAGATATGAGTTGTGATGGTGACTGCCTTTGTCTCTTTGACAGGCCCTTGTGGATGGCCCATGCACTGGTGTGAAGAGGCAGTCCATGCCTTTCAAGTGTATGCAGCTTACCGACTATGTCATCAAAGTGGCACACAGGTAAGCGTCTTGAACAGAAGTACGGAAAATAAGTGCACTGGAGACGTGTTTGATAACTTTTCGCTCTACTTGTCTAATTTGAAAGCACTTCAGCAGAGACTTTAACTTCAGGCTCAGCACATCACTTATCTTGTTTGTTAGCATTCCAATTTTGTAGTGCGTTGTCTGAATGTGCAGATTGCATAAGTATCCACCAATATGAATATCTTTCCCTCGGTGCTAGTTAAACTGTTGAAAATACCGCATTTTGTCAGCTACTTGGCTTTCGGTTTAGTACCGAACAGGTCCTTTTTGCAAGGTAATGTGTGATTTGAAGTTGGATTTGTGGATTCTACACACAAGTGGACCTGCTTCAGTGTTTCCCATACATTGACTTATTTGTGGCGGCCCACCACAATATCAACATTGACCACCACACAATGATTTTCCTGGTTGTACTAAATTGTGCTTAAATCTGGTTAGAATTATAACCACACTGCACTAATTTGTTAAAAACTGTTGCATTCAGGTTAATTCTGCAAACCTACCACCACAAATAGAATTCAATTCTGTGGGAAACACTGCTGTATTGTGTAGACTACAACTACTACTATTACTGCTACGCACTGCAAACAAGCAAGCAGCACGTCTCCATCGCATGCATCATATTTCCATACACAAAGCTGTATTGTACTGGTGCTATGCTGGTAAATCATGTGTGGCACAAATTGTTTTTTTTTGGTAGTGCATGTGATGTATATGTTGCACTGTACAGTCCTCCAATCCATTTTGTTTGGAGTAGATGTGTGCAGCTCTTAATAACGTTGATTGTATGCTCATATTTTGTGGGTTGGATCTTCTTGTTGATCAGTTATGTTTGTATATGCCCATCCTACATGCAGTGTGGCTGTTTGGTACTCAAGTGTGTTATGGTGTTTTTTTTCTTCTGTGTTTCAGTGCTCGCCAGAAGCATGTGAAGACTGCCTGGGAAAAGGCAGAGGTCGCCAAGAAGTGGGCTGAGAGCAGCTGGGCCAAGAAGATTGAAGCCAGACAAAAGGTAATGATCCCACTGACTACTTTGTTTGGTTGGAAAACACTCAAGACACAGGAAGTCCTCACTGGAGTGCTGCTGCACCGTTGTCATGTCACTCTGTTTATGGGTGTTAGGATATAAAGGTCATTATAAATACCATTGGGAGGTTGGCTTGTGCTATTAAAGTAAACAGCTTTAACTATGCTATGACTGATTCTAAAATGAATTCCTGTTGCTTTCTGTTTTGCCCTTGCATCCATGCATCTTTGTCAAACCAGGCATTTTGATCAGCAAACTTGCTGGCAAGAGATGACCCCATGACTTACCCACAGCAATGTACATCATATTTGTGAAAAGACTGCTTGATTTTCGGCTTGTTGTGCAAATTAGCTCAATCTTAAAAGTTCCCAGCTTCCCCCTTCAAAGTGTTAAAATGTTTACATTGTTTGTTAGCATGTTAACATTTCCTTATCTTTGAATACTGATTTAGGTTGTAATGGTGCAGGGTTGACTGAGGGGAAGTATTTCTGATTATTTGCTGATGTGTCTCTCAACAGAGGGCCAAGATGACCGACTTCGACCGTTTCAAGGTTATGAAGGCCAAGAAAATGGTGTGTACAACTGAACTGTTCAATACAATCCATTATATTTAAGGGATGGTTGACCTGAAATTTGTATTTGCCTCAAAAGATTTTTGAAAGACTACAGTCTCAGACCCTCTCGCATCTAAAGACAAGCCATAGATTTTTTAAGTCAGGCTATGATTTTGCAATGACTAGGGGTCTTGCAGGCTCACTATTTACAAGACCGCAATTAGATTCCTTTAAATTATTTCCCATTGTGCACTAGATATCAGCAAGAACTGAAACGATAGCCTTTCTAATACAAAAGTCATATGTTTGTGTTTCTGCAGCATTTTCATGTGACAAAACAACTCTATCGGTTAGGGATGTCACATCGTGGAATAGCTGACTAATAATTTATAAGAAACAAAATGCCAAATAATTATATAGGCTACAGCTGTCGCCTACTTTGCCCCTTCCTGTTTGGTGTTGGAGAGGTCACTATTGTTTTTATATTCATGTCACTATTTGCATGAGCCATGACAAAGACTTGTTTGATATTGTCATAACACCAAGACTAGAAAAAGACTGACTCGGACTGACTTAAAACCGCTAAGATTGGCACCTTACACTAAACGATCTAGTTGACGAAACCGCAACTCCTGTAGAACTCCCATGATTTCAATTTGAAATTTAGTTATCGACTGAAATCGCTCAAATCGTATTGTGAATGACCGGTATAAGACTAGTAACCACTTCCAAATTCAATTTGTGTGCAAGCCATATGCAAACTGTTCACTAAGTACATTGAATGCATTACAATTAGACTAGACAGTAAATATATTACTGATTTGAGTTGATCTATCTCCATGGACAGTCCCGTTTTTCTCTTTGGAACTTTTTAAGGCACTCTGGTTTTTTTTTCTGTGATATGCACATTAACATCTGTGCTCTTTTGTGTTTGCAGAGGAACAAGATCATCAAGGTTGAAGTCAGGAAGCTTCAAAAGGCTGCATCTAAGAAGCAGTGAGCATTTCCAACGTTAATAAAAAAAAAAAAACTTAAATGTTTCACTGTCTGCTTTCGTGTCTTTTTTTGTTTTCAGCAAACTTGTATATACAGACAATATGTTTATACCTGTATATAGTAGTGAGAACAGGCGCGCTCAACTTCAAATCTCACAACAATTTCGGGTGCGAGTTAAAAAGTGACAACTTAGAATAGAAAAACCGCACTCAAGTATATTCTTAACTTCTTTATTAATGCCATGTCCACAGACGCGTTTCGGCCTAAGCCATCGTCAGTGTGTGAGGGCTGACGATGGCTTAGGCCGAAACGCGTCTGTGGACATGGCATTAATAAATAAGTAAAGAGAATATACTTGAGTGCGGTTTTTCTATTCTAACCTATACCTGTATAGAGGTATTTGTCAGACTTGAATGAATTCTCATACCTTTTAAAAAATATATAATAGATAAACATATAATCGAATATCGTATACTGGTCATCAGTTATGGGTTACAGCGCCCATACCATATATGGGTCCAAGTGCCCACGGAGATTCAGGTTTGAATCCGACCTGCAGTCATTTCCCGATCCCACCCCATGTCTCTCTCCCACACACTTCATGTCCCTCTCACTCCTCACCCTATCTGAATAAAGGCAAAAAGCCAAAAAAAAAACTTAAATATATTAATTTTGGATTTCCAGGAAACAAGGTTTTTTTAATGGTTTATTCATTCATCCAGTATGCTGGCATGGAAAATGCAAAAATGTCTTACATTTCCATATTTATGGAATTCTTAGAACTTGTAGAAAATGAATGTCAAGAACCCATAGACCTCCGAACTCTTGTCCCTGCGAGAGTTGCAAACAGGTGTGATAATTTACAATCCCCAAGTTATCCGCAAGATACCGGATCTCCTTATATGGACAAAGATGGTAGCTTTTTTTGTAGGAGAACTTAAGAGGTTTTCCCATATGTACATCCTGTCGAAGACAAAAGCCAATCGCATTCAAAAGCTCAACTTCAGAACTGAGAATATAGTATGTAGGAAATTTTACATGTGTTCACTAAATTCGCTAGTCTCTTGTTGCAGATGATGCACAGTAGTGGAAAAAGGAGAAAATGCATCAAGTGATAATCTGCTCCTGTCAATATGTTTTCATTCACCAAGTTTAAAGTGTGGAAGCTAAAATTACAGAACTTACAGAGCAGTCAATAGATGTGGAATGATGCCAATATAGGCCCAAGTGCCAAACCCAGTGAAAGTTTATACAAAAGAAGAATATGGCATCTGTATTTTTATTCTTTGTCATTTAACTTGAAATTTGACTAGACATCCGGTAAGGATTGTCGCAGAATTGTAGAGAAATTTGTCTGTCTGCAAGTATTCAATTTCAAGTTAATGTATGAAGTTTGACATTTCAGGGAATACTATCCTTGTATGCACTATCCTTGCTTTTGTCAGTGGAGGAGGGTATACAGGCCGGCCTTTCACTCTTTGATGGCAGAGAGCGAGTAATGGCTAATCTCGCGGCATCTTGTCCAGTTCCTCAGGGAGGCCTTTTGCCAGCCCACCCCCAACTGGATCAGCATATTGTGGGACTGGCCGAATTAAAGTCGGGTATATTTGGTTTAGAATGTCACAAGGCCAAATCTTTTGGCAATATTGAGGTATGACCCCTTAGCCTAAAACTTCAGAGCATGTTTTTCAATGTATGACATGGGTGTCCCATGGCACTCAAGCTATCAGAACTCTGAGCAGTAAAGGCTGAGAGTATACTGTGTTGTCCAGTAGGGGGCAGCGAGGATGTTCTCTTCCCTCCATATCCATAAAGGTGTCGGTGAGCACTATGCTGACCCCATTGCAGGGTTCCCACGGGTCATGGAATATCATGGAATTTTGGAAAGTCTGTTCCAGACATGGAAAGTCAGGGAATTTCATATTTTTGGGGCCAAAGTCGTGAAATATCAGGGAATTTGTTGTAGCACTTAAAAGTTTACATGCCAAAATACATTAATTAAAATATTTCCATGCAGAATTGGTGTATACTCTGTCTGGTTTATTACCTTAACTAACTTTGTTTATTCAATGCTCATTTATTCATTTCCCGCTCTAAAAAAGTAATAGATTAATGAACACTATGCGGCTGCTCTGAAATTATTGGTTGGTATATTGTACCATGCATTATAAAGTCATGGAAATTCAGGGGAAAGTCATGCCATTGCAATCTGACCTATCTGTCTGTCTCACACTCCACTCCCTTAACATCAGATTGTATTTTTAGCTCTTAAAACTTCTCTTGGGGATAGAAGGAGGATACTCCATACCTTTGACACCAAAATAGGCCAGCAATGAGATGTTCAGATTCAAGGAGAATTTATTTGTGTCTGTGTGGTGGGGGTGGTGGTGTCTAGAATAATAAGAAAAGTAGAAGACCTACAACCCTGCGCTACCTTTGATTGTGTCTGACCCCTAGCCTGGCTGACACCAAAAGAGTTTTCTTGGTCTGGACACTCGGTTCACTTTCAATTTCCATGGGTGCAACTGGTAAAATTAAACTTAAATTGTACATTAAGCTCTTCCTGAATCCTTTCTGAATTAAAGCAAGAACATCGATCTTGTAAATGAAAGTTCCAAAAGTACTAACCAAATTAACCCCATCGGTGTTGTGGGTTATACACAAAGCGGTGCCATCCGTCATCATAAAAGCCCACGCCAGTTTTAGCTTTTATTTGACAGGATAGTCTGGAGATAGTCAGGGAGTGGGTTCAGGAAATGGACATTTGCAGGGAACTAGACGTCACCACTATTACAGTTGTGTTTTCAAACACAAGCTAGTTACGCCCTGGGGACAATCTTATGAAGGTATATTGGGTGCAAAAGTGGCGAGCACATTTAACTGCAGATTTTGCATGTGCACACTAAAGTCGTAAATGTGTAACAGTAAAGTTGAAGTTGTACATATTTTTTTATATCTTGTTAACACAAAATAGGGGCTACGGGTTCACAAATCCTTTTTACAGGTACACAAATCCTATCCTGTGAGTCACAACTTTCAAGAGTCACGCACTCGACACTTTTGCTCCAATCATTGCAGCGCAGTAGGTGCGAAACACATTTGCACATCCGTGTTTCATAATCTGAGAACATGCACAACATTCGTGCATTTGTAAACCCAAATGTGAACTAATGCATCCGAAGTTGTGCATCTGTGAAATAATTTCTCATTAATACAATTCTACAGATCGCTTTGCTTTTCTTGCACGACTACAAGTCAATTGATACAAGTGCTCGAATCTGCTTCTACGAGTGACGAGTGACTTTTGCTCCTAGCTAGGTGATATAATAGGTGCAAAAAGATTTGTATGTGTGCACGTCGAGCAATCGATCGAGAAAACAAGGCGGCCGGATCTGGATCCTGGATCACGCTCAGACTACCATTGCCTGCTCATAAAGTAAGTAACCTCAGCATGTTTCCTTATCAATGAAGGACACACGATTTATAGTTTTTCTTTGCACAAAGCGAGGAAAAAAATGTTGCGGTGTGCGGTGTTAAGTTCTACGACCTTATTATTCATAATGTCTGCACAGCAAACAATTGCTAACTTGCCTTGCACTATCCAATAGTCTTCGTGCAAGATACAAGTAGCTGTTCGAAAATTGCAGAACGATTGTGTCAGATTGTGTGTCCTAACGATTTTGGACGGGCATATATTTCTGTACTTCTAAACTAGTTATTTATCTAGCGATAGCTAGCTTGATCTGGCACTGGAGGATTTAGCAAGCAGGTAAACTAAGCTAAACATAGCTGTCATGATAATGTAAACCAACAAACAAGATAACTTTCTTCATATTATTATCATGTTACTTACCTTATGAGCAGGCAATGGTAGTCTGAGCGCGATCCAGATCCGGCCGCCTTGTTTTCTCGATCGATTCGCTCGACGTGCACACATACAAATCGTTTTGCTCCTATTATATCACCTAGCCAGGAGCAAAAGTATCGTCACTCGTAGAAGCAGATTCGAGCACTTGTATCAATTGACTTGTAGTCGTGCAAGAAAATCAAAGCGATCTGTAGAATTGTATTAATGAGAAATTATTTCACAGATGCACAACTTCGGATGCATTAGTTCACATTTGGGTTTACAAATGCACGAATGTTGTGCATGTTCTCAGATTATGAAACACGGATGTGCAAATGTGTTTCGCACCTACTGCGCTGCAACGATTGGAGCAAAAGTGTCGAGTGCGTGACTCTTGAAAGTTGTGACTCACAGGATAGGATTTGTGTACCTGTAAAAAGGATTTGTGTACCTGTAAAAAGGATTTGTGAACCCGTAGCCCCTATTTTGTGTTAACAAGATATAAAAAAATATGTACAACTTCAACTTTACTGTTACACATTTACGACTTTAGTGTGCACATGCAAAATCTGCAGTTAAATGTGCTCGCCACTTTTGCACCCAATATACCTTCATACAATCTGTGCTTCTTAGAAATATTTTTATAACTACTTTCTAAAACAAAATATGAAATTGACAGTTTGCATGTGGTTATTGCAAAAAACATTATTATTATTGCTGACTTTTTCACAGGCCATAAAAGAACCAAAAATGAATAAATAAAACATGTTTGATGATCAGAGTCAAGAATGTTTACTCGTGGTTTTGATCACAAGTTAAAAAGGTTTCAGTGGTGTATATGTCATTAAAGTCTCTGGTCCTGAAAAAGTTCAGGGAACTCTGAGGGCATTGACATTTTTGTTGTTTCTTTACCTCCTATCATACACGAATCATACCTTGGGGTGTAAACTGGATGGAAACTGAGGGGGTCATTCTAGGCTTAGAAACTTACTTTATTTAGGGTTTAGTGCTGGAGGCCTACCCTACATCTGGCACTAATGTTAATTTATTTAGTAGGAAAACGAATATACTATAACGGGGCTTATTCATTGTGTCACGGCAGTCTTCCTCTTCCCTACCAGTGACTCATACAAGTTAACGTTATGATTTGTAAACAAGGCAGAGTCAGCGCCAGAAACATTTGCAGGACAAGTGGCAGGCCCACGAATTTCGTGGACAACTCTTTTATATTAATGACGCTTGAGACTCGACGAAGAAAATATAACGATCAGACTCCACGCTGGCGTGGAGTTTGCGAAAATAAAGAGGCACGTGTGAAACTTCGTAATGGGCGAGATGACGCCATAGTCACCGTTGTGAAGGCGCATGGCGGGGTGAAAACCTGCACCATAGAAATTGAAGTGGGTAGAGAACGTGTCTGTGTTGAAGAAAATTTCCAAAGCAGATCACACAGAATTGAGCAAGAAGGTGGTGAAGGGATTCAACTTCAGTCAAGCTATCTCTTGGGTAAGCGTAAGTCAAATAAACATTTTCAACATTAGTCAAGCTTAATGAAAAGGCCAGACTTCATGGTCTGCCCACATGCTAACTAGCTAACGTTAGCTTCATTTGATTTTAGGAGGTAAATGTGTTTTGGAGTAACATTAGCTAACACATGGTTTTATGGACTAAACACTAAAAGAACCTAGTATGACTTCGGAAATAAAATAACTTAAATTATATGGATTTAAAGTTCAGTATTATTACGTTATTGCTATATATTACTCAAATGTATCATCCGAAAGTCAAGGGTGTTTGGGGTCTGAACGCCTCATGGTCTGTCCTAGGGAAAATTGTGGGACATTATCAACTCTTGTGGTTGTAGAAGCTACCCCAGGACCCATGATTAAGGAAGGGTAAAGAGCAACGATGTCATCCTGCATTGAGCCCAGTGGTGCAGTCTTCGTGTTACGCAGGACTATGCACTTAAAAAGCATCACCATCTCAGTATACCCACTTAAAATAGACAAGTATTAACATTTGGAGTTGATCACAGTATACCCACTACAGCTAACTTGACTACACCACTGATTGAGCCTTATATGTCTCCGTCGTCGGTTACTTTATTTAATTTTAGGGGCTTAAGTGTATAATGTATAATATAATAATTTGTGGCACTGTCATGCAAGAAATTGACAGTATTCAGTCAATCATAGTGCAGTATCACCATGCAACATGGTCTCAATACACTTTACAAATTTAACTTTTAAAATTGTATCTCTTTTTACAGATACTAATGAGACCCTGCAAAAAAGGCTGTGCCCAACTTCCATGAGATCGGTCTTGCCACGGTACACGAGAAGGACGCGCAAACAAAGAGCTACCAGACAAGTCTGCTGTGCTTTGTGTGGTGTCATTAAGTACACCCCACCTGTGAGAAGGAAGCTGGCCCCTCGCAGGGTTCCCAAAGTAAGAAGTGTTTGTGTGAAGGAGCAGGACAACCAGGTGTCTGGTAACTCCGAGCATAAGCCCAGAAAGCTGGTGATCTGGTTGAGGAGGTATCCTAAGGTAAAGCTGTGTGACATAGGGCGAGTATTTGAGGTTTCACGTCACTTTTCCTGCTCTCTCCCTCCGGCCCTTTTCACCATCAGGCAGAGGAGCGGTGTGCACTGCTTCAAGAAGCAAGTCTTAGCGCTAATGTGCCAGGAGCTTCTTGGAGATGGGAACGTCAGCACAAGCAGTTTCTGCCAGTCACCGCACGACAATCTCGGCGTGTTAAGCTGCGGCTCAGGGTCACTGGCAGTTGGAGCTGACTTGGCCATTAAATGGCCGAATGATAGACAAAGCACTAACACAGGACAGGAGGATGTTACAAAAAAGAGAAAGAGACAAATTACTGATGAGGTGTTTCACATAACTAACGATGACCTTTTTTTTTTACCACGCGAGGTCGATACCTGCCAAAGGGCACGGGTATTTGTCCGGAGAAATCGCTACCTTTGCTCACGCACATACATCACCTGGCCATTTAACCGCAATGACCCACCGCCTTGTGCGATGTCACCGTCATGCAAATCCCCTGCAGGGGTCTCTGCATCTCCCAGGAACCCATGTGTATCCTCTCCGGAATCAAGGCAAAATGGAGAGGACATTGAGAACATGGTTAGAGGGCAGGTAAGAAGTGAACAAGTGGTTGTACCATCTCTGTTGGAAGAGAGTGAGGTGAAATCATCAGCTGCCCAGGGCAATCAGTTAACTTGCGTGCCTGGAATATTCCACCAAAGTTACTATGACCTCACAATTTCCAAATCGGCACGTACATTTTTAGCGTCAGAAAACGTAGTGTGTCCGTGGCTCAAAAGGGTCCCCGACAAGCTCATACCAGCCGAACAAGAAACTCTGTCTCCAGCTCAGAGCCAGGATCCTCCCTATAGTGAGTCATGGAGCATTGGAGGTAGGTTGGCTGTTGACAGTCAGTCTGCCACCTCCAGTGAGGAAGACCTTTCTATAGAGGACCGCCAGAGAGACAAAAGTGAAAATGATGAAGAGGTTGAGGATGCTGATGGAGACACGCTTGACGGCAGTGATATTATGTGTGATATGCTGGACCCCGTATGTTCACCATGCCATGAAGCATCTGCTGTAGCTGACAACACAGTGAATGAGATCCAAGTGCATGAGCAGGATGCCATTGTGTTGGATGTAATAGATGATGACCCAGATCTCTTTGGGTCCATGATGACTGAGATAAAGCAAAAACCAGTCCAGACCCAGTTAAGTATAGAAAAAAGGGCTACTCACTTCACAAAGCCAGCCAACAGCACTAAAGAGAAACTTTCTGACACTGACAGGTGCGGGCATCTTTCATATTATACTTATACCAAAGAGTACAATTGGAGGCAGGAAACTCTCTTTTTTTGTATAGTAAATTACCTTGTTTTTGTGTTTAGATATGTTGGAGAGCCAACTGTCAATGCAGAGGTGAAAAATAGTCTTCAGTGTGAGGGTAAGTCTGGCTTGTATCATTCCATCTGTTCCTTTTATGTGATAAATGTGTTTAGGCAAAATCTAATCAGAAGTACAAATCCCAACCAAAAACAACATGGTTTCATTTTTGTGTTACAGCCAGCACTGCAACATTCATAATAAGTAAGGTTTTCATACCAAAAACGTTCGAAACAAAAAAGTCTGCAGAACATTTTACCAATATTTCCTTAGACACATCCCCAAGTTGGATTGACCTGGTGAGCACTTTCTTTGTCCCATACATTCAAACTACTACATACAAAAAGGAGAGGACATTTCCAAACCTTTAAACAGTATCTACACACACACACACACTTTTTGAGGTCTTATTAAAACACCTGTGTCCTTTATAAACACAAGCATCTTGGCAAAATTGGTCAAATTGGGGTGATCTTATTCAACAAGCAGGCAGACTGGATGTCACTTTAGCCAGCAAATCTGAATCGCTCATTGAATAATTTCCTTATTTTCACTCTGTAGACGGTTTCCATTTTTTCTGAATGGCCCAGACTGAGCCAGCTGTTAATTCCTCAGTGTGGATTACTTACTAAACTGGGTTGTGAATTATGTATCACCACATATGTTCTGGGTAGTGGAGAACTGACCTAGTGAAACAGTAAAGTAGCACATTTCCTTACCGAGCTCAATAGGAAGTAGTATGGTGCGTTAGGGAAGCTTTGGTGACAGTTGGGGTTGATTGTGGGGTGGGGGTGGGGCATTGATGCTTTTGATACGATAATTAGTAGTCAGTAATGTAATTTAATAATTTAGTCATTTAAAATGTAATTGTCATCTGAGTTATTGCTTTTAGGTTTAGATTGCCAGTATGTGAAACCTATTTTTTTGTTTGTTTATAAATTAAGTTGCGTACATTAATAGAATTCCGATCCTAAGGATATGTTGTGTTTGTCTTGGAAGTTGAATGAATGATGCTTCTGTGTTTTAGAGGAAGCCACCTCAACAAGAAGGGTGCCATTGTTGCCTGGCAGCAGCTGGACTCAGGTTGGGGACATGTTTATTTTGCAAGAGGTATGTGTAATGAATGTTCACTCCACACTGTGTAGAACAGAGAATGAAAACGGCGCAACATTAACAAACGAAGAGAGTAATAGTTTTGTACATAAGAGGTAAATACATTTTTGTATGGTATAGTTTGCCTTTACATAATTATTTGCTTATTTTAGAAATAGTGCTGTAATGGAGAGGAATGAATGATGGGCTCATTTCAAAAATAAAAATACAATAGGATTTTAAAGTCATGTCTCTGCCAAATTTTTACAGTTGCTCTAAAAGTTGGTACAACTCGTTGGTTTTATGTAAATACGGGATGTTTTCAAGTAGCAGGTCTCAGTTACACAAAGACACACATGCTAAATGCTATCTGTGTGCTGTGTCTGTTTGAAGAATGAGATTGATGGCGATGATAAGTCTGAGGATTGGAACTCCGGCTGGAACTCCTGGTAAGTTTAGCTTATGTTTACTTAGCAGATGCTTTAATCCAAAGCAAAGCAAAGCAAAGGTTCTACCGAGATTTGAACTCGGATCGCTGGATTCAAAGTCCAGAGTGCTAACCATTACACCATAGAACCACTGTGAGTAACCCTGCTGATGCAATCATACAACAGCACTGTTAACAGTCAGTTGGTAGTAGGAACTGGGAAGGTCACACAGAGTTTCATCCTATGTCCTTTTATATTTCCAACAAGTCATTTATTTAACCTTACCTAACCTGTTTGGAGTAGAATTAGGCATTCCTATCAAAGGACTGTTTGGAATGTTAAGTACAGGGATGTAGTGGTAAAATAAGAGGTGGGTAAACTATGAATTCTGTGAGGTGGACTGTGCCATGCGGTATCAGAGTTTTGAAAAAAGGCATTCAGAACATGTTTGATGATGGTGGAGGTTATTTTACAATGTTTATAATGATATCCCCATGGTATTAAATGGTTCCTAGAGTGTACATATACAGAGCGATTTTTGAATGTTAAAAGTTGCAATTGGTGAATAAACTCTTCTGAGATGTGGATAAACTCTGATAAGAGGTGGATAAACTCTATTTCTGAAATGTCAGAGGTGGATAAACTGTGTTTACTTGCGTTTAGCCTCCCCTACATCCCTGGTTAATTATGTTTTTCAGTTATCTTGGTGCACACATGTGGGTTGTGCATGTTCTGTAGAAACTCTGACACATTGTCTGCCTTCATGCAAAGTTTGTTTAAATAAATAAGCAATCAGATTCAGTTCCAGTGGCTAGTAAACAAATGCCTTATTTAAATCTTAAGTTACTGTGTGTATTTATTCCCATATCCCCATGTCCTAAGTGGGCTGGGTGGCAAAACTAGCATGTTTTCTATTAGGATTTTTGATGTCGAGTGCATAGATTGAGAGAGAGAGAGAGAGAGAGACATGGTGCAATGTTTTGAATGTTATATATTTTGCCTTTGACTAGGAGGAATTTGCCCTCAAACCTAAAGCAGAACACATGCAACACAGGTATGTATTCAGGAATATTTTTTATTATAGTAAAGGAATAGCTTTGGTTATAGAACAATTATAGACAACTTTGGTATACACTGAAATTTAGGAATTTAGAATTTAGAACATCTCATTGCCCTTGCAGTGAAACATTGTACAAAAGTGATTGATATGCACTGTGTGTTTTGTTGATATAAAGATAATTTCACACTTATGAAGAATGGAGGTCCATCTAGACCTGCAACCTATGGCACTGTAAGTCACTCACTCAGGCGCTTACTAACTCGGCTCACTCACACTGACACTCACTCACTCTCTCACACACACATACACACTTACACACACACATTGGCATGACATACTTGACATTTTCTACGCACTTCAATGTATTTACTTCTCTTCACGACACTGACCTTTGACCTTTCTCTGGTACTTCCCCCTCAGTACTGTAAATATTACTTCAGTGAGAATCACTCCTGTTTGAGGAATACCTGCAGTTTCCTGCATGTGCCCCGGAGTGGGGATGAAAAGGTAATATTCCACCCTATAACTCTGAATGTAAAAAGTAATCTGAGCCAGGACAGCTTATTTAAACATTTGGGGGATTTGTTAAAATGGTTAACATACCGTAATTTCCCAACTATTAGCCACAGTTTATACATTGATTTTGATAAATTTCTTCAGCTATGAGGTTAATACACAGGGGCAGTTAAAATGGTATTACAGTTTTGTTTTTTTAATTTGCATAAAACACTGTCCTGCGGTTTATACACAATGTGGCTAATACACAGGTAATTACTGTAGATAGCATAGGTGTGTAGGCATGAAAAAGCCAATGTATTTTGGGTATGAGGCATTTGTAATTTTTTTTGTCTGCTTTCTTGCAGTTCTGCATGGCCACGGTGCAGAGGTTTATAGTGTCGACCAACCCGCTGTATGTCAAGCGAGCTGGTAAGACTGATACATGCACACTCAGATTCATTGGTTCTGACACACCAACCGTACATACTGTAAGCTCTTTGATTTGGCACATTTGAGGGAACAACATACCAAGTTCATTTATTATTATATCAAAGAAAAAGTCCCATGGTTATATGATCTTCCAATAAGGTCAGAGCAGAAAGTGTCGACTGAAGTCCAGTATTGTTTTGCAAATTTCTGATGATCTGGCCGAGAAAACTAACTGTTGTGAGAACATATAAATGGCCATGTGACCATCTTTTGTTATCATAAGCATTTTCATCTAGAGGTCTGTGCGGAACAGATTTTTCAGTCCCACTCTCGCCCGCCCGCTACTGCAACATTCTGTCCCGCTCCCGTATTAATGTGTAATTTTTAGTCCCGCTCCCGCCCGCATCTGTAACATTTGGTCCCCTTTCGCGCCCGCAAAAGCCCGAAGGATATGCGGGAGGGATATTCAGTTTTGCCTTCTGTCTCACAAAAGGAGCACTTCACACACACAACTGAAAAAGACTGCCAGATGTCTGATTTTAAGTTTCTTGATTCTGAATGTAGGTTAGGCTACTGTAACACAGCTATGCTAGCTGGCATCCGTTCTTTAGAAAGCCACTAACATCTGAAGTAGCCTAGTGGTGTCCCCTTCCTCTGTCTTGCTTTCGATTTCGAGTTTCGGCAACGGATCAGCAGGAAAGAATTGAACCCACATAGGCCTAAATGACCGTATCCGTCAGTTAGGCTGCTTAAACCCCTTTTTTTTAATGCTGCCTAACACAATATCCAGCTCAACTATAATTATATAAAAAAAATGTTATATTTAATATGTGGGAGTGCTGTGAATCATCTGTTTCTCCCGCACCCGCAAACGCACCTCTCATCCCGCTCGCTCCCCCATAAAGCTTTCAAAACTTGTCTAGTGCCGCACTCTTTTGCATCGCGACCCACGGGACTCCCGCAGGAGTGCAGACCTCTATTTTTATCCTTGTGTCCATCCGCGGCACAAGGCTATTTCTGATTACAAGGCTATTTCTCAAAACGCATACAAGGCTTTGTTAAGATTTGAGGTGACTGAATTGTCTACTATGTCTGCCATGTCCGTAGACAGTCGTCGTTTATAGCAAACCAGCAATGTTTGCATTTCAACTAGACTATTTCCATCAAGCTCTGTGGGTCGCTTGTAAATGTTTGTAAAGCTAAACTGTGTGTGTGTGTGTGTGTGTGTGTGTTTTATCAGTAAGGTTATACAACTTAAAATTTAAGTTAAAATGTAAAAAAAAAAAAAAAAAAAAAAAAAAAACGGGTGTCAGGTTTCAGCATGGTGATGTCAGAAATGTAATCTGGTCTCTCTCTCTCCCTCTTCCCCAGTTGACCTGTTTACAGGCTACTATAAGATGTGTTCTCCAGGCTTGTGTTTCAATGTTGAGGTGGTGACCGGACTTCTGGCTTCGCTAATCAGACTGGGCTTCCTGTCTGACACATTCGTTGCACTCAACTTGCTACTCAGACATAATATACGGGTTTGTTCTTGTGTGTGTGTGTGTGTGTGTGTGTGTGTGTGTGTGTGTATTAAAGTGTGTTCAGTTTGTGATTGTGTATATATATTATTGTTAAGGAACCTCACCATTTGTTTTCGCTGGATTTCTTTTCCCTTCTCAACAGCCCCCAGCTGAATGTGTGTTGGCTGTTTTCGAGCATGCTTGCAAGAGAAAGTTTAACAAAACTGTGCCCCAACTTATATACCTGATTTCCAAGGTTAGCGCACACTTGCACAAAACACATGCACTTGTCCACAGCTTATTATCCCTGAATCTAGTTTGCTGTTTACACTAATGTCCTGTTTTGACCAAAGTTTGCTTAGCTATCATGGATCTTGCCTAAGATGGACATTATTAACTATATTATTAGACAATATTCGTTTATGTAGACAAAAGGGGAAACCACCAAGATAACATGGTGGATTTAAAGTAGAGATTACTGTTCTCTGCTTTTTACCTAAGATGTCACATAACTTGGTAAAGACGAATGTAACCATGCACAAATCAACATTCTTAATCACACTAATGTTCAGACACTGCCTTAAATATTATAAATACACACAGATAACAGAGGCTTATGTTTGCTATAATACTGTATCAACATTTCAGTACGCCTGTGTTTTTAAATGGCTGTGTATTGGTCTGTGTAGGTGGTCGAGAACGGTTGTGTGTTTTCTGTGGATCAGTGTGAAAGGCTGCAGAAATGTCTCGAGTGTTTGAATGCCCCCAAATCACAAATGGATGTATTCATCGCGGTCAAATGCAGGTAAGGAGGCATGCACGCAGGCAGTTTGCTCCGAGATCTGCTGGTCAGTCAAGAAGATTCTAAGACAATGGGATGTTGCGTTGGGGTGACTAGCATTACTACACATTGGGATTGGGGAATAACTTATGATTTCTTTACTTTCTCCATTCTTTTCTGGGCTAATGTCCTTAGAAATGTTCAGTTCATAGGTTTGAATACTTTGCTGAGAAAGGACCTGTGAGAGGACTGATTGGGTTTTTATTAGGAATCATGTCATTGGAAGATACCTGATTGCTTGCTAGGCTATGTCAAAATGTTGCTTGCTGAGTACGAAGCCTTGGAGGGTTCCAGATACAGCTTATCTGTTCATTTTGGAATTCCTCCCTTCTTGTTCTCACATAGGTATATGTTTCTCTCTCTCTCTCTCTCTCTCTCTCTCTCTCTCTCTCTCTCTCTCTCTCTCTCTCTCTGTGTCTCTCTCTCTCTCTGTGTCTCTCTCTGTCTCTGTGTCTCTGTCTAGGGCGCTGGCTAACATCTGTGTGTCCCCTGAGATGTTTAACGTAGCACATGCCTTTATCGATTTGGAGGTTGGTTTCTCTCCCATAAACATACCCAATGATGTCACTTGTTTGTACTCAAAATGTTAGAATATCTTCTATAACTTGCTTTGGATGATGACAGTGCTTTTGTAGTTTGAGATTATAACTGATTATTATACGGCTCTTCACAATGCTAGTAGAACGCTCCATTGACTTGAATGGAATTTCCCAAAGTTCTAGCGGTAAATAAATTCATGTAATTACCGCTGCAAACATATAATTACCGCTGTCAATGGCAACGGGTTTTGTGCTTCTGATACGTCTTTCATATCACTACGCAAGGACTGGAACATAATTCAAACGTGAAAGCAGACGGTTGATCAGCTGTGTTCTAAAGAATGTTTGATTCAAGTTCAGCAGCGTGTGTTGTTGCGAACTATTTGTTTCTCAGCAAATGCCACAATGAACGTAACAAATAGGCTAGGTTATGTAGGCTAAAGTGATATCGTGGGGAGTTTATTATTTCGTTTTGGCAAGTAGCCGTATAATAAGCGGGATAATGTATAGAACGCCGGTCATTACTGTGAAAATAAGTCCCTTCAGGGCGGAACAAGACCCCTCCGCTGTCCGTCGGGGTCCGGTTCGCCCTGTTGGGACTTATTTTCCCAGTAATGACCGGCGTTCTATACATTATCCCTTACATATTGAGTAACCCCTCCCCCCCCTCCCCTCTGTGTGTGTGTGTGTGTGTGTGTTTGTTTGTGTAGCTTTGTAAGAAGCAGGAGGACTGGAAACAGATGGCGGCGGTGTTTCTGCGTGTGTGTGCGAGCCCCTGCACCACCAGCCACCTGCTCAAGTTCTGTGTGGCTGTGGCCACTGCACTGCTGGTGGAGTCATCTCAGTCGCGCACCCCTCCCTACAGCGGCTTTGCTGAAGCAGGTAACCGCTTTACTGGCAACTTCATCTTGTTGCAGGAACTGGTTCACCGGCAACTTCATCTTGTTGCAGGAACTGGTTCACTGGCAACCTGTGCCTTATGGAGAAATGTCTGTATATGAAATGTCTTTCTCATAGAATTTCTGTTAAGTGCTGTCAGAGAACTTGAGAATGCACACTACCATGACACTTTTACTGTCTCATTTGGCTGATCTTAATTACTATCTTCTCAAGAAAGGAGTTACAAAAAAGTCTTCAGTTTCATTGGCAAAAACGTTTTAGCCACAGGTTAAAACATTACACAATATTGTTTAGTTGTGTAATAAGCACCAGGACGGACGGATGGACGGCACATGAACAATGTGAGAAACAGATACAGGACCGGACACAGACAGATGTTGATCTCTCGCTTTTCCGTAGTTTCACAGCGTAGTCATTTCTTCAGTGCTTTGTGTGTGTAACAGCGGTCACTCAGCTGTCAGATGAAGGACTGGACCGGAACTTCTTGGGCAGAATTGGAATCTCCATGCTGATCCACTATTACAGGACACAGCAGTGGAGCAAGGTATGGCTGTCCGTCCACTCCACTGTGCCACATACCGTATTTTCCGGACTATAAGTCGCACCGGAGTATAAGTCGCACCAGTCAAAAAATGTGTCATGAAGAGGAAAAAAACATATATATAAATATAAAAAAGTGCGACTTATAGTCCGGAAAATACGGTAATCCTCTGTGACCTTGATCAGATTTATTGGTGTCAAGTTATGTAGTTCAGTGGTTCTCTGGTGAACCATGGTGTCTGGCATCTCTTCCCCCCCCCCCCCCCCCCCCCCCCCCAAAAAAAAAAAAAAAGAACATGGGCCAAGTCTTGCAACCCCCTTCTCTCTAACCTATCGAATCGTATTTGGTTTCGAAATTTTGTGAGATAAGCATGGGAAGCAGAGGCAGAAAATGTCTTCTCTCATAGGTAGGCTATAACAATGGCAGCCTTTGACTATAAACCTTTACAAAAATCATTTCCCCTCCAATATTTTTGGCGACCCCCAGTTTGAAAACCACTGATGTAGTTCACACTTCGGCTCTTTGCCCAAACCTGAAAAAGGCCTATTCAAGGACTGAAGGACGCAAGGGACAACTAAGTTATCTTCTCTGACTTCTTTATTTAATTCCAGTTTAGTTTGATGGATTTCAGTTTGTAGGTAATGGTAAGTACAAGCAGTACCATCTAGAGGTGAAAATGAAAGAGACCAATTGGTGTTTAATATGTTACTCCATTATCACTAGGAAGATAAGAAAAACTACTTATAAGAAAGAGTACTTGCAGTAATAAAGCCAGGGAGGGGCTACTCATTCGTATCTTAGCACATTTGATGATGCTAATGAAATTTCATTGAGAACTAGAAGGGCACTCGGGAGAGCGCAGACCTCTGCCAAGGCCACATATCTGGTCTAATGCAGTGTTGTTAGTTATTGTCTGAGTGGATGGTAATTGGTCGTCCAAACGTGTGTCTTTTTCAGGGACAGAAGATTGTAGAAATATTGTCTCAGCAACAGCCATGTTACTCTGTGATGAAGGGGGTTTTTAGTAACGAGGATACCACCTCTCGTTGTTCCCTCATAACCATGGCAACAGAACTTCACCTGCATTCTGGTAGCATGGAGGGAGCCCTGAATGTCCTGAAGGGTAATGGCCCAACTCCACTCAAACATACACAGATGATGAATGCATGCATTTGCAATTAACTCAATTATCAGTTTCAGTACTGTTCAGTAGTGTTGTGTAGTTGTAGTGTTCAGTAGTGTTTTGGCAAGTAGCATGTTTTATTAAAACCAGAACACTCAAATAAAGTGTCTGTGTCTGCATGGGTGTATTTCTGTGTGTGTGCGTGTGTAGAGAACAACTGGTTTGTGAGCTGCAGCAAGTGGCCGTGTGAGCGTGGGGATGTGGTGCACCGCGTGGCTGTCCAGACGCGACTGGCCCAGTGCACCTCTCACAGGGACGCGCTGGAGGTCCTCATGCACCTCCCGGGCCTACAGCCACTTGGCGGTGAGATGAGTAAATGAACGCAGCAGTCATCATGGCCGTGCCCATCTCCCGAACCATACAGATCAACTTCACTTTATTAAGTCTGTGTAAATGAAGACGTATTTGTCCTTCATCTGTGTGCTTGTGTGTCTGTGGATGCGTGTGACAGATTCGGCTGATGTGGGTGAATACACAGGCCTGTTCAATTCCCTGCTGAGGTCGTGTTTGGAGCGGAGTGCCTTGCTCGTTGCCGCGGATACGCTGGAGTTCATGCTGGGCAATGGACTGCATGCGGAGCTGTTGCTGGTCCAGAACCTCATCTGTGACCTCGGCAAGCGCAACCGCTGGAATCGTGCCCGAATACTTTTCCAACGTAGGCTCAATCACAAAACCCATTTACATTGCAATTCCCATAATTCTAAGTATGCGCGTGTGTGTGCGTGTGCGTGTGTGATTACCTCCTCTGTCCGTACTCTGATTAACCAGCAGTATTAGCAACTTATAAATAACAAATGATCTGTCTTTTTTCTCAAGAAATTCCATGCGTCTTGTTGAAATGTAATGTGTGTAGGTGCCTTGAAAGTGGGGTACTACCCCTTGGTGGAGGTGGTACCAGGTTCCCTGGTTCTGGAGTTGCCGAGCTCTCTGAACGAGGTGGAGATGGCCGTATGTCTCGAGATGTTCATCTGCCGCAACATCCCTCACTCTCCCGATATCCCCAACATCAGTCCTGCTCCAGTGGTTACCCTGAAAAGGTAAGTAGCAAGGGCCCATATTCTACTTTCACCCTGCCTTGCAAGATGGCTTCATGCACGGATGTGTGCAGCAGACAGCATAGCTAGTGTGACTAATTCGTGTTGACTGACATCACGATAAGCCAGTTGTTTCATAATCTGTTAGTGTGTGGCACTGTGGGAGTGTATGTAAGTGGGGGTAAGTTCTAAGGGTGTTAAGTGTCACTGCCTCATTTGGGAAGACTTAATGAGACCAATCCAAGGAAACAGCACTTCACAGGTGTGATGGATGCAATGGTAATATTGTCTGTGTGTGTGTGTGTGTAGGGCTTCAAACAACGGTTCTGTTCCTGAGAGTGAATACTTGTCGGCTGGCTGCCGGCTGCTCTCCTCAGCCCAGCTCCCTAACCCCAAACTCAGACTGAGCTACACCACCGTCAATCCACAGCAGGAGCAGGTGTACACCATCGAGCCAGGCTCCGCCCACAACTGGCTCAGCTACAATCATAGCTGGGCCCACAGGTTGTGGTCTGTGTGATCGTACGATCGGACATGCATGTACATACTCCACCCATCATGCACTTCAAGATGACATGCTCAAATGTATAGAATAGAGGTTCATTTTCTTATTGTAAGAACAAATTTTAGTTTGTTTGCTGTTTTTTAATTGTTTTATTGTTTTACTGATATTAAGTTGCATTGTTTATTAACTGCTGTTAAGTTATGTTAATAATATTTACTTTTAATGTTAAGTGTCTGTTAATCATTTCTTTCATGGTTATCTTTGTAATACAAATTGTGAAATTTTGCGACTTTTTTTTTTTATACCAACCTGTTCAGTTATCAAGCCGGCCAGCCATATCTACTGGAGTTGGAACTGTTTTAAGACCACCAGAAAGCTGGTCTGATTAGCCCTATATTGTTTTTTGTGTTTGGGCCAAGTAAATAATAAATAAACAGCATTTCTTGGATGATCTGGCTAAAGAATGAACTTGAGTTACTGTTTAATCTTCAGAACATACACACAGCTACAGCCTACATCAGTGTACCAGCTCCGTGTCCATTTTCTTCACATAAGTGCAGACCTATGAACAACATGTCAGAAATGTTGCCGAAAGTTTCACCATGTGATCATTAACAAAACTTGAGGGTTTGGCATGTGCAGTACTATATATGAGCAAGCGTTCTACTTTTACTTCATTAGACCAGGGCCCAGTTCCCCGAAAGCATCTTAAGCCTAAGAGCGTCGTAAAGTCCCTCTTACGAACGTCTTAAGATTTGCCGACTGAGCGTCGTGAAAACACTCGTAGATCTACGAGTGCTCCAGAGTTGTCGTTACCGGCTAAGAGCGTCTTAACAGGTCACCAACAGGACATACAGAGGAATTACAACTTAGAATACATAATCCAACTTACGTTCCTATTCTTTATTGTGTTTACCTGTGATGAATTAGATTTTAGCGTGCAAAACAGCATAGCCTACATTTAATGGTCATAATAATGTGATGAAAAGCGGACAAAAATGCAATCAAGTTATGAAACGAGACGTTGCCAGAATAGTTTGCCATTATCTTTGCTAAGTGAGGGCTATATTTTATTAGGCCAAGCAGGGTACAAGCAGAGAAAGGAACATGTGGTTTAGTCTGTAGGCCTACTGCATCAAAATCTAAGCCTACACATTTCCTCACTTTTCTCGACTTCTTTCTTATCTTCAAACGTGTTCTTAAGTGACACAGCGAAAAAGTAGCCTATTGCATGGTGCAACAATCTAATCTTAAATAATAACAATTATGTATGTCTGTGTGTGGTATATAACCTACTTGGGATGCTTACATGCAGATGTCAAAGTTTTTCTATTTTCGTATTGATGTGAATTAATGTGTAGATCCGAAGCTTAAACGGTAGGCCTATAGTTGTGACGTGCAGTCACCTGACATCACCATCAAATCAAGAGCGTCTTAAGAGCAGTGCACGCGCGTTCACGCTACGAGCATGTTTGGGAAACAGTCGGAAAAACCAAACGAACGATCATAAGATGAATCGTAGAAAACCCTCTTAAGAGCGTGTCTCCGTCGTTATCGGGAAACTGGGCCCTGACCTAGGCTTTCAGTGGTATCACCCACAGTGGAATCTGGTCAAATATTTCTTTGTTAGTGGTTTAAGCACAGTAGAGTTTTCTATTACTTGATTGAATACCATACCAATTTAATTTTTTTATGTTAATTGTTTTTAGAACGAAATAGGCCTACATACTGGAAATGTCCTTAGATTGGAAACCAACATTATTTTTTAAACTAGAATATTTTTTCATTATTTGAATTAAAGCACCAAGTGTATTATATCTAGACATACTGAATGAAAGTGATCTATGCAGATGCTATTTGGCTAGGTTTTGGATATAGGACTTTTGAGGTTATAAATCAAATCAAGGAACGTATGATTTTCCAGGAGTACAATGGTGTATGTGAATATAGCCTAACACATCTAAAAAACACAGTTTTGAATGGCACTGGATTGCTTCCTGCACCTGCTGCCTGGATTCCAGTCCACTAGATGGTGGTAGTGGGCCAATTACGCGGATTTATGTAGTTGGAGCAGAAACCAAAGAAGAGTACCACCAGAGCCCGTCCAGGAAAGTAACGTGACATTTACTGGTAGGAAGTAATTGCTTAATTCGATGACATTTGATAGATTTTTTTTATCCTTAGGCATGTACAAAACATATCTAAAAGTCCTCTGATGTCGGGTCCATAGTAAATGTGAATGATTACCTCAAAGCCAAAGAGGAACGTATTCAGAAGGTAGGCTGTAAGAACTGCCTTACTTTCCCCTTGTTTTTTTTTTTAACGCTAGCCGCTCTTATTTCCGACAGGGATCGTTAGGGGAATGACCTGGATTAACCGTTAACCATTAAAGGTTTAGAGAAACTTGAGAACATAGTTGCAATGCAATATGTCCCTGCGTCCTCAGACTTAGATGAATGGGTAGCAAAAAGTCATAAATATAAAAACATCCTGACGCCCCTGAATGTATGCATAAATTTCAGTTTGTGATCCTCAGGGCTGTTTATGTATTGTATGTGCGTGCAATCACAGCTCTCTAGCTATTACAATACCGGTAATATAAAAAGTATATCCGACCTACCAAGTGACATTATATGATAATAATGCCATTCGATTTCTCACCTTTCCCCTCCAGTTCCCTAAATGATATTGAGTGTTACAAGTCATGTTGCGTCTTGGGCAACAACACCCTCTGTGGCTCAGTAGCTACAGCTTTTCAAGTTCATGTGAAGAAACCTGCCGCTACATTCTGTATTTTGACATAAGTTGCTTAGGACCAGTAAGTCACTGGCTAATTGGCCAAGTAAAGCCAGCATTTGTTTCTTGGTGGATCAGTGAGAGTTTCCTGTTCTCTGCCTCTTATTTGTCCAGGGTCATGCTATGGGGGTGCATGGCCTCACCAGCTACGTGGAGAAGGACCGCCGCTTCCTTGTTAACGTGCGTCTCCAGGACACCCGGCTGGTGATCGATGGCAGCAGCCTATACTACAGCCTGTATTTCGGCTGTGGCGCCGACCAGCAGTGTGGTGGGGAGTATGAGGCTTTCGCAGAGCAGGTGCGCCACTTCTTCGCTGCGCTCTTCACCTGCAGGATCCAGCCCTTTGTGGTGTTGGATGGGGGGATGGATCACAGTGACAAGAAGTTCGCCACCTTCCGGCAGCGCGCCAAGAGGTCCATCAACGACGCCAACTCCCTCTCCCGCGGAACGAACGGTTCTGTGCTTCCCCTGCTCACCAAGGCCGTCTTCATGCAGCTGCTCTCCGACTTGGCCGTCCCCTTCTTCCAGTGTGCAGCAGAGGCCGACATGGAGATCGCGACCCTGGCCAGCCAGTGGGGCTGCCCCGTGCTGACCAATGACAGTGACTTCTACATATTTGAACTGCGTGCGGGTTACATACCCTTCAGGCACTTTCAGTGGGCCAGCGTGGCGGTGGGCAAGCAGGCCCACCCGTCTCAGTGTTCCGTCTCGGCCCGCTGCTACACCGTGCAGCGCCTCTGTTCCCACTTCAGGGGACTGACCCCGCAGATGTTGCCTTTGTTTGCCGTGATCATGGGGAATGATTACACTCCCGCTCACATCAAACAGCTGTTCTTCAGCCGCGTGGAGCTGCCCGTGGCGGCAGCGGGGAGGAGGGGGAACCCCCAGGTCGAGGGCCTCCTCCTGTGGCTGTCTCAGTTCAGCAGCCCTGCTGAGGCCCTGGAGGAGGTGCTGGAGCTTGACGCAGGAGGGAGAGAACAGAGGAGAGGCGCCACGCAGTCCGTTTTCTCTGCAGGGATGCAGGACTATACTCTCCCACCTCGAAGCAGCTTGGCGCAGTTCTTCTCTGGAGGTTTGAACCCTCTTCCAGGCTCGATGGAGATCCCTGAAATACTTGCTGCCCAGCCACAGTGGCTCTTGCGGGGGATCGTCACGGGCAGGTTGCCCTCTCTGGTCCAGGATGTGCTGGTGCTCCAGAGGGTCATGCTGATCGCCCAGGTGGAGAACTGCAGGTTACCCAGCAGCCACTGCACCTCGCTGGCCATTCGGCAGGTCATCTACGGGCTGCTTCTCCTTTGCCGCCAGCAGGCCCCTGCTCACGCTCCTGCGGGCAGAGGAAGAGGAAGAGGAAGAGGAGGGCGAGGCAGCAGGGGGACAAGCGGCTGTAGACACGGCGGCCAGTCAGAAGCAGATGGATGTGTTCACATCGCACCCACTGTGGTGGAGTATGACAGATGTGATCTCAACCTGACAAAAAGCACAGTCGACCCTGTTCAACTGAGTGGTGCTCCTCATGTGCAGATAGAGATGATGGACCAGGTATGCATGAATGTACAGAACACCTTTGTAGTGAGACAGCTTTTAATCTGATGGTTTCAGTTGTTTCTTTGCAATGACAGTCAGACAGGTAGTTAACATATTTTTTCCTGTTCAACTATTTACAGCTGATGTATGTCATATGTATGCATGTATGTATGGTCTAATATACAAATACTCATACACACACTCATGGTAGCAGTATGAAAATGGCACAGAAAATATGTGCCTGGCTGCTGCGCAAATAATGTATGCCAGTACATAACTTCTTACTTTTAACTGGCAGAGCAGCTGTGACATTTTAAAAACAACCCCAGGTTTCAGACTTTGTTTTTTCTCTCTCCCTCTCCAGACGTCAGTGTCTGCGCGTGTACAGGTGCTGTTGAGAGTTCTTCATATTGAAGAGCGTGCCTTGGGCACAGTGCCCCCCACCCTCAGGCTTCCTATGTGTGTGACCTCTTTCTGGCTGCAGCGCTCCAGGCCTCGGCCTGACCCCACCATCCTACAGGCTGTGATTCTGGGCCTTACATTTGGGGAGCTGAGCTATCGCAGAACCATTACTGGAGGTACAAAATAGCCTTAGTGACCTACTTATGTTACTCTGCAATCATTTTTCAACTTGGTGTCAGAAAGAACTGTAGTGGGTAATTGTCACTGGGTGTTCTGTGTTCTGTTATGTGTATTGTCACTGGGTGTTCTGTGTTCTGTTATGTGTATTGTTACTGGGTGTTCTGTGTTCTGTTATGTGTATTGTCACTGGGTGTTCTGTATGTCTCATTCTCTCTGATATGTGTCTCTGTCAGATCCCATGTGCAGCAGGCCGGGTGTTGCTGCCGTTCTCCACCAGCTCCACCAGCTCCGCGTCCAGAGGAAGGAGCGGCGAGGGCTGAACCTGGAGGTGGCCCATGCTCTCAGCCAGTGGCAGTCATGCATGTGGGCAGCGCTGTGTCTGAACCAGCTGCTGTGTTGCCCCCTTCCAGATCCTCCATGTGCCTGGTAGTGTATCCAGTCAAACAATATCCACTGCCTGAAATGCTTTACCCCAATCGCTACTGTGCCCTTTCAAGGTTTAATATGTCAACTCACTGGTTCTGTATGGGCTCAGTATGCTTTAGCCAGAGGGCTGTGAATCACAAGATACAAAGTTAAAAACAAGTCTATCTTTGCAGAGTTTGATGTGAAAAATGGTTGCTGTTATAGTTCAACTTGTTCTCTTTTTATCTCCCTTCTTCTCATTCGGTTTGGCCTCAAGGTTGTTCAGTGGGACTCTGCTTCATGCTGTGCAGGCAGCGCTGAGACAGGGGGCTTCTGTAGAAGATTTCCTGGCTGGGGACCCCTTTCCTGGGCAACTCTTCTCTTCTCTAATGGAGGCCACACTACAGCCATGTGGCCCTGGCCCCACCGGCCATCTTGGACCATCTTCTTCAGGGGCCAGGAAGAGGGGAAGGGGACAGAGGAAGCATCCATCGCAAGGGAGAGGCCAGGCACCGAGAGGGAGGGGCCAGGCGCCGAGAGGGAGGGGCCAAAGGGTTGACGAGCGTGGCCTGAACAACCGCTTTGCCATGTTGATGAGTGATGAAGACTATGATGAAGAAGAATAAGCTTGTTATTACCGCTTGTGCCTTTAAACAGCACATTTTAAATGGATTCTCTCAGAGCAGAGCTGTGAGACATGCTGGACTCTGACTTAACAGTCGATCAAGTTCCTTAAAGTAACCCAGTCTCATACGCACGGCCTATGACAGCATTTCGGTGTTATAGGTTAATGCAGGGGATTTCTGGGCAGCTAAAATAATACAGTGGGTTTTATATGTACAATGTTGTGGGTTTTAATCAACCATTGCAGGGTTGGCACTTTATCAGTGAGAAAAGAAGTGGCATCTTACAGGTTTTACATGTCTTTTACATTTCAGGTCTACAACTTGGCCTTACGGGTTGTTAAGTACAAGATGGTGCTTTTCAGACGTGATGGGCCCACGTGGCTGCAGTTGCCAGAATTTGCCTATATTTGTGCTTGTTTACAAATTGATGATATTAATTTTTCTGGCTGCCAGTTGTGCCTTTCATCTGCTCTTACCGCATAGCTGCTTTTTAGTGTACATTGTGTTGGCAGGATCTCAGTGGGAAGGCATCCCATTCTCATGAATTAATTTAACCCATGAGTTCAAGTCAATCCTATGTTCTTCCGAAGGGCACACATGGTACATGATATTCCTGATTATAACCTATGCCATAAAATAATTACAATGATCCCTGGCATCTCATGGACCAAATGTGGCTGGGGTTATCCATGTTTGCCTTTGCTTTTGACTCTGATCTTTGCCTATTTCTATTGCAATATATTTTATGTCATGTAAAAAATGTATTTATCCACATTTACATTAATACATTCATAATGAAACATTATTTAAATACATTTCAAAATTCATATTTAACATTTATTCTCACACTGAAACATGTTTAAAATGTTAATAATGTAATTATATTGTTATTGTCATTACAATGAATTATGAAATGAGTATCTTTATGTCAACAAATAATCTTCACAAAAACAAACAAACTTCACATTGTACATGGATGGATGAAAATAAATATTCAATATAAACTCACAAGCCAGAAATTCATATGACCGATGGTATTCATATTTTTTGGTATTCATGATAATTCAGCTTTTCCTGCATCATCATTTTGACAATACAGCCATTAAATCAGAGTACATTTTTATTTGTATGAGAGGGGCTCAAACTCGTGAAAATTTTGGTTACATCTGCTGAAATACAAATGTATTCCAGAAGGTGGCAGTGCTTCTAATTAACCTGGTTGATTATCACAAAGGTGAAGTAGGAAACACATTGTACACATACGAGTTAAATAAATACAAAAGTCAGTTCATTTTCTGCCTTACAAGCAAAATGTGTCACAAAAAAACAAGTACATAGTGAAAAAAAATATTATTTTTGCTTCATCAGTCACAACTGAAATGCAGGATTGAACATTCCTGCTAATGGCCAGTGTAAAGAATCTACTATAATAGAAACACATGATGTCCAAGAAGCTGAAATGCATGATGACCTATAAAATGGAAACATATTCTGCGTTCTTGTTGTAACTCTTATAAAATTAGTTACATTTTGGACAATTTAACTGACTTTATAAAACCATAGAGTATCAAAATCATGTAGACCTGAGGGTTGCTAGTCAGTATTGGCCCAAGAGAGCTTACAAGGTGCTGATTGTAGCTACTAATCAACAGAGCTTATGAATTTCTCACTTGACTCTACTTATTTTAACAGCCTTCAGACATCACTCATCTGCCTACTAGATTCTGCAGTTCTTTGTTTTTTGCTGTGAAGTTGCAAAAGGGATGTCAGTTACTCAGACACTGGTTGGATCAGATGATGCCACTGAGGTGGGAAGGAGGTGGAAGACATGCAAGGCACCATCAGCCATTCACCGCAGGTGAGTCCTGATTGCCGGTGGCTTTGGTGACACTTGAAAAAACAAAAGGGTTTAAGTCTCCTCCACATACACTACTCACAGAAAGTTAGGGATATCTGGCTTTTGGGTGAAATTGAATGTTTCAGTACAGAAAGTACTGAAACATTGAACTGTTGGACATACGCATTCAAAAGTTTAGAGAAGGTCACATTAAGTTCACCTGTAAAGGTTATAGTGGGTTTTAGGTTCATCCTTAAATTTCACCCGAAAACCAAATATCCCGGACTTTTTGTGAGCAGTTTATCACAATGACTGTAAACCAAATTGTTGTCAATCAGTAATCATCCCATCTGCTATCAAGGTGACAAACATGTATGGAAAGAGGATTGTCTTAACATAAGCTTCCCACTCCTATCTTAATGCTTGTGATATTTTAGTGTTCATCAGTCCACAAGAGAGAATGAGCCTATGTAATGAACAGAGGGAAACACAGCTGGTTTTGTGCTTTATTACCTTGGTTTATCTTGCTCGGGTAAATTCGTGGAAATGGAAAGAACTCTTTGGGTGGCGGCAAGTCTTTTAAGGGGTGAAACTGAAATTTGGACTCAAAGTCATCTGAAAAAAGAATCAGAACATGATTATCTGTCTAAACATTTGGAGTCTCTCACTCTCACTAACTCTAAGGACTCACAGTATTAGTCAGACCACACATACGCTTAGTGCCTTTGCCTTGCAATTAAAAATGCGCCGTGTAAATATGCTGCTCACACTGGAATCATTTTCCACAGCAGGCACATTGCTTACCCAGGCTGTGAAGATGGCCATTCCCCTGATTGGAGGACTGGGTGTGGTAGAAAGGTGGAGGAGGAGGGGGAGGAGGAGGAGGCAAGTGAGAGTAGGCAGACAATTCTGTGGTTGGAGATCGTGCAGGTGGAGCAGGAGGCAGACCTAGCCTTCCAACACCTGTCACACAGTCACATGGCACATCAAACTACATCTAGCGCTCATACAAATACCAGTCAATAGGTCGCTATGGGAATGATAAACACACTGGAAATGTACTTTATATTTGAAGAGTTTGGTTCCAAAACGCTATATCCATTTTAATGAATTATACATCATTTTATTTACATTTTATTTATCAAGTACTTTCAGTGGAAATGTAATTGGGTATTGTTATTTGATTTATCTTTACTCAATCAGAACAAAACAAGTGCTTTATAGCTGTTATTGGTATTACTTGAAATACTCACTTACAGTAAATAACATAACTGATTAGGCCTAATAAAATGGATTTATAGCGTTTTGGAAACAAACTCTTCATTTACTCATGTTGCCCTGGCAACATAGACTTCCATAGAGTAGAGTACAGTAGAGTAGAATAGAGTAGAGTAGAATAGAGTAGAGTAGAGTAGTGTAGTAGAGTAGAGTAGTGTAGTAGAGTAGAGTAGTAGAGTAGAGTAGAGTAGTAGAGTAGAGTAGTAGAGTAGAGTAGTAGAGTAGAGTAGTAAAGTAGAGTAGAGTAGAATAGAGTAGTAGAGTAGAGTAGTAGAGTAGTAGAGTAGAGTAGTAGAGTAGAGTAGCGTAGAGGAGTAGAGTAGTAGAGTAGAGTAGAGGAGTAGAGTAGTAGAGTAGAGTAGTAGAGTAGAGTAGTAGAGTAGAGTAGTGTAGTAGAGTAGAGTAGTAGAGTAGAGTAGTAGAGTAGTAGATTAAAGTAGAGTAGTAGAGTAGAGTAGTAGAGTTGAGAAGTAGAGTAGAATAGAGTAGAGTAGAGTAGTAGAGTAGAGTAGTAGAGTAGAGTAGTAGAGTGAGTAGAGTAGTCGAGTAGAGTAGTAGAGTAGTCGAGTAGAGTAGTAGAGTAGAGTAGTAGAGTAGAGTAGAGTAGTAGAGTAGAATAGAGTAGAGTAGAGTAGTAGAGTAGAATAGAGTAGAGTAGAGTAGAGTAGTAGAGTGAGTTGAGTAGAGTAGAGTAGTAGAGTAGAGTAGTAGAGTAGAATAGAGTAGAGTAGTAGAGTAGAATAGAGTACAGTAGAGTAGTAGAGTAGAGTAGTAGAGTACAGTAGTAGAGTAGTAGAGTAGAGTAGTAGAGTAGAGTGAGTAGAGTAGCATAGAGTAGTAGAGTAGAGGAGTAGAGTAGAGTAGTAGAGGAGTAGAGTAGAGTAGAGTAGTAGAGTAGAGTAGTGTAGTAGAGTAGAGTAGAGTAGTAGAGTAGAGTAGAGTAGTAGAGTAGAGTAGTAGAGTAGAATAGAGTAGAGTAGTAGAGTAGAATAGAGTACAGTAGAGTAGTAGAGTAGAGTAGTAGAGTAGAGTAGAGTAGTAGAGTAGAGTAGTAGAGTAGAGTGAGTAGAGTAGCGTAGAGTAGAGTAGTAGAGTAGAGGAGTAGAGTAGTAGAGGAGTAGAGTAGTAGAGGAGTAGAGTAGTAGAGTAGAGTAGTAGAGGAGTAGAGTAGAGGAGTAGAGTAGAGTAGTAGAGGAGTAGAGCGTTTTGGAAACAAACTCTTCATTTACTCATGTTGCCCTGGCAACATAGACTTCCATAGAGTAGAGTACAGTAGAGTAGAATAGAGTAGAGTAGAATAGAGTAGAGTAGAGTAGTGTAGTAGAGTAGAGTAGAATAGAGTAGTGTAGTAGAGTAGAGTAGTGTAGTAGAGTAGAGTAGTAGAGTAGAGTAGAGTAGAGTAGTAGAGTAGAGTAGTAGAGTAGAGTAGTAAAGTAGAGTAGAGTAGAATAGAGTAGTAGAGTAGAGTAGTAGAGTAGTAGAGTAGTAGAGTAGAGTAGTAGAGTAGCGTAGAGGAGTAGAGTAGTAGAGTAGAGTAGAGGAGTAGAGTAGTAGAGTAGAGTAGTAGAGTAGAGTAGTAGAGTAGAGTAGAGTAGTAGAGTAGTAGATTAGAGTAGAGTAGTAGAGTAGAGTAGTAGAGTAGAGTAGAGAAGTAGAGTAGAATAGAGTAGAGTAGAGTAGAGTAGTAGAGTAGAGTAGTAGAGTAGAGTAGTAAAGTAGAGTAGAGTAGAATAGAGTAGTAGAGTAGAGTAGTAGAGTAGTAGAGTAGAGTAGTAGAGTAGCGTAGAGGAGTAGAGTAGTAGAGTAGAGTAGTAGAGTAGAGTAGTAGAGTAGAGTAGTGTAGTAGAGTAGAGTAGTAGAGTAGAGTAGAGTAGTAGAGTAGTAGATTAGAGTAGAGTAGTAGAGTAGAGTAGTAGAGTAGAGAAGTAGAGTAGAATAGAGTAGAGTAGAGTAGAGTAGTAGAGTAGAGTAGTAGAGTAGAGTAGTAGAGTAGAGTAGTAGAGTGAGTAGAGTAGCGTAGAGTAGTAGAGTAGAGTAGTAGAGTAGAGTAGTAGAGTAGAGTAGAGTAGTAGAGTAGAATAGAGTAGAGTAGAGTAGTAGAGTAGAATAGAGTAGAGTAGAGTAGAGTAGAGTAGTAGAGTGAGTTGAGTAGAGTAGAGTAGTAGAGTACAGTAGTAGAGTAGTAGAGTAGAGTAGTAGAGTAGAGTGAGTAGAGTAGCATAGAGTAGTAGAGTAGAGGAGTAGAGTAGAGTAGTAGAGGAGTAGAGTAGAGTAGAGTAGTAGAGTAGAGTAGAGTAGAGTGAGTAGAGTAGTAGAGTAGTAGAGTAGAGTAGAGTAGTAGAGTAGAGTAGTAGAGTAGAATAGAGTAGAGTAGTAGAGTAGAATAGAGTACAGTAGAGTAGTAGAGTAGAGTAGTAGAGTAGAGTAGAGTAGTAGAGTAGAGTAGTAGAGTAGAGTGAGTAGAGTAGCGTAGAGTAGAGTAGTAGAGTAGAGGAGTAGAGTAGTAGAGGAGTAGAGTAGTAGAGGAGTAGAGTAGTAGAGTAGAGTAGTAGAGGAGTAGAGTAGAGGAGTAGAGTAGAGTAGTAGAGGAGTAGAGTAGTAGAGTGAGTTGAGTAGTAGAGTAGAGTAGAATAGAGTAGAGGAGTAGAGTAGTAGAGTAGAGTAGAGTAGAGTAGAGTAGTAGAGTAGAATAGAGTAGAGTAGAGTAGAGTAGTAGAGTAGAGTAGAGTAGAGTAGAGTAGAGTAGAGTAGAGTAGGTTAGAGTAGTAGAGTAGAGTAGAGTAGAGTAGAGTAGAGTAGTAGAGTAGAGTAGAATAGAGTAGAGGAGTAGAGTAGTAGAGTAGAGTAGAGTAGAGTAGTAGAGTAGAGTAGAGTAGAGTAGAGTAGAGTAGTAGAGTAGAATAGAGTAGAGTAGAGTAGAGTAGAGTAGAGTAGTAGAGTAGAGTAGTACCTGAAAGACACGGTATAGCTGGGGGCCGTCTGCAAGGAGCTGTGGAGGGATAGGTGGGAGGCAGGGGTGGGACAGCAGGTCTGTAGGGGGCCGGGTGTGACGGCGGCAATTTAGAAGGAGGAGGAGGAGGAGGAGGGGGGAGATAGGAGGGACAGCTCGGGGTGTATGAGGAGGGGTGAGGTGGAGGTGGAGGGGGGAACGCGTCTACTCGCTCCTGTGGCTCAGAAGGGGAAGTTGACAGCGGAGAGGGGTAGTAGGCACCTGGGGAATAGTTGGGCAGTAGAGAGGGTGGGAGGGAGGGGGCTGGAGGTGGGGGTGGGGGTGGGGGCGGAGGGGGAGTGGACGGCATGGTGGTGGGCTGCTGGACGGGTAACCAGTTGGGTTTGGTGATGTAGGTGGCGGCTGGTGGGGGTGGTGGAGGAGGACAGGTGGGTACGGGTGGAGGGCAAGTCTTTGGTCTGTCTAAGGACAGATAGGACGGAGGAGGAGGGGGAGGGCCTGAGGATGGAGGTCTGGAGGGGGCAGACAGCGCTGGAGGGGGTGGAGGGGCTGCTGTAGTCGGGGAGGGCCGAGACCATCTCCTCTCCAGAGGCTTGTGGGACGTGGAGAGATCTGGAGCGCTGCCACGGAAATCCCCAGAATTCATTGGAGGGTTCCACAGGGGCTGCCTCAGACATAGAGACGAGCCTGACCGGGATACTGATACACACACGCACACACACACACACACACACACACATGATTCCCATGACAGTTATGTCCTAATTTCTCTGCATGCAGGTTTTTGGTACTATCCACTTTCACAAGTAATTCATCAACAATAGTTGAAGTATTTTCAACATCAATGTATCTGCCTGTAGGAGTATGTATTTTATATAGTAAGTAAGTAAGAATTTATAACCCTTTTTAAGCACAATGGCCATTTAAAGCACTTCACACCGACACAGACATGTAATCTTTTGCTGTTGCATTATGTGTGTGTGTGTGTGTGTGTGTGTGTGTCTTACCAGGGTTGTGCAGGGGTGTTTTAGATTCCCCCTTTGCTATAGATCTGAGCACGGGGAAACCTCCAGCGAACAGACCTCCGATAGCGGACGCTCCTGCTGATGGGCCACCTGAGCCTCCTGACCCTGAGCTGCCACCTCCCAGTGTTGGGCCTGTCCCTCTGGGCTCTGTGGACACACACATATACTGTCCGGAGAGGTCCATGTCCATCACATCCATTACTGTTGTAACAGCTACAAAGTATTCACTAATTCTATGATATGCCCTGCAACTATGTGAATAATAATCATGATGGGGGGGCAGCTGTGGCCTACTGGTTAGGGCTTCGGGCTTGGAACCGAAGGGTTGCCGGTTCGATCCTTGACCCAGTAGGAAAAAATGTGGACGGGGGAAGTTGTTGAGCACTGCTCTCCCATGCCCACATCCACGGCTGAAGTGCCCTTGAGCAAGGCACCTAACCCTTCACTGCTCCCTGAGGACCGCTGTAGCAGGCAGCTCACTGCTCCGGGTTAGTGTGTGCTTCACCTCACTGTGTGTTGTGTGTGTTTTACTAATTAATGGATTGGGATTGAGACCAAATTTCCCTCACGGGATCAAAAGAGTATATATACTTATATACTATACTAATGGTACTTGGCACATTACAACTTATGTAAATGTAGCATTAATCTCATTTGAATGTTTTATACAGCCATTCCTATGCCACAGCGTTAAACAGAAGTGAGGTATGAAGTGGAAAGATCAATGCTAAGAAGGGACTGGCCCAGGGGAAGGGAGACGTCAACAGGCATTCATTCCCCAGAGGCTGAGCGCCTTCATTGCCAACGTTGAGGTCTCAGTCCATGGTGAAAGTGTGCTGCTTGATTTCAATATCCCTTTTTATAGCTGGCTTCAGTACACTGTAAAGAAATACAAGAAGTGGTATCTTTCTTTCTTTTTTTCTTTTCTTTCTTTCTATTCTTTCTATTACATAACTTACATTTGAGTATTGAAATAGGGCCCTGTGAGTGTTACAGATGCCCATATAACTGGCATCAGTATTAGAGTGCTCTTGGTGAGCTTTACTGGTGTACTCCATGCAATGATTCCCCTTCTCAGGAGCTGGTGTGGGCATGGTAACATTTAGTAATTTAGATGAAACTATGCCACAATGAGTCTGTGTTTCCCTCTCTCTCATGACTCACACACCATCCCACAAGGCATCAAGCATCAGCATGTGAAAGCAATTACATACAGAATCTCTAGAATGTGCGTGCACACACACACACACACACACACACACACACACACACACACATGCATAAACAAATGGAGCTTAAAACATGATCTGTCTGACCAGTAGGAATTATATGGTTTCAAAGAACGTCAAATTCTAACGACTTTTATAATATTGTTTTACTGATAAACATTGTATTTACACCTCACATGACATGATTTCATTAATGTAAAGTTGCATGCACACACCTGCTACCCACTCTCTCTCAGTATCAGACAGCCCTCTGTCAACTGTGGCGACCTTCAGGTTCTTGGGAACCAGCTATTTCTCAGGACCTGAAGAGGTCCAACATTAACTCCATCCTTTAAAAAGCTCAGCAGAGGATGTACTTCCTGAGACGTATGATGGTCTGCCATAGGGGCTGGTGACCCAGTTATGCACTGCAGTCAATGAATCTGTCCCATGCACTTCCATCACAGTCTGGCTAAGAGCAGCCATGAGACAGGAAAGGAATAGACTGCAGCGAATAGTAAGGGCAGCTGAGAGTAGGGCTGTAGTCAAGACCACCTTTGTCGAGTCCAAGACCAAGTCAAGACCGAGTCCAAAGAGGTTCGAGTCCAAGACAAGACCCAAAAGCCATATTTGCCAAGACCAGTGGCAGAAACCAAGACAAGTCCAAGTCCAAATACCAGTCCGAGTCCGAGACAAGTCCGAGACCATAGAAAAACTGTCTCGAGTCCGGACTCGAGTCTAAGACCGGACTCGAGTACTACAGCCCTGGCTGAGAGCATCACAACACTCTATACATTGTCTGTCTCTTAAATGTATCCATGACTTAGGAGCTGACATATTAAGGGGGAAAAAACATGCATAGGTTGTCTTTAAACAATGTGTATTTAACTTGTGTATTGTGTCTTCTCAAAATAGTATGTAGACCTAAATTGTCTATGTATTGTGTACAAATTAGCACTTTTCTGATACCTGTAGATTTAAAAAAAAAAGTGAGTTTGACTTTTTCTCAAAGTGAGCAGGGGCAATATGTTTTCATGTGTGGTTAAAATGGTCGCAGACAGTTGCTTTATCAAAATATTCATATTTATATGACAACAAATGTATATTAGAAGTGGATCCCTCTTCTAAATCTGCACTAACATGTGTTGCTGTTGCACAGCTTGGAATATTTGTTTCACCATGACATAAATACAGACACATGACTATATTTCCAGTTTCCTAAAGGGAGGTTTCCTAGAAGTTCCTTACCACCACAGAACACAATAGGAAGTCTCTCCATCTAAAAACATGTTCTCATAATCCAGCTTGTTTTTTTTCCCCAATCAGCTGTGGAGGGTGGGCAGGAAACAGGAAGTGGCTGCATGGAGACTTACTGTCAAGCTGCGGGGCACTGCGGTCATTAACCTGCGCGACCTTCTTCAAACATATTCCTTTGTGGATGTCTGCCAGGAGAGCATTGCGGCCGCCCCACTCTGATGACCCCAGTGCAGAATGGCCTGTCTGGGACTGAGAGAGAGAGAGAGAGAGAGAGAGAGAGAGAGACAGTTATACACTTTCCATACAAGTATTACAACACAATGTTGTTAAGAGGTTAGACACACAGTTTGTCAACTGAGAACCAACAAGGTCTACCTGACATGTCCATGACAAGTTTTTTTTAAACATATTATATTATTTATTAAACAGATACATTTAATTTAATTGTGGTTATTTGACTGTTTTTTGTATGTTTTCTCAAAAGTGCATTGGACCTTGGAGTTTGTTCTCGTACTGTACACATGATAGACAACACATGGTTTTGGGATGGTTTCAACACCCCAGTGTCATAATGCTGACAGTTACCAGGTGTTCTTAAACTGCCTCCTAGTTCTAGAGCATTCTACAGCCCCACTGTTGTTGGATGAATGGCTTTTAAGAACTAAAGGGTGTTTTCCCATGGTTAAGGGAGGGGGACAGGGACAAGAGAGGGACACAGAGATAGAGAGAGAAGGAAAGGGAGAGAGAGAAATTTGACACCACTTTGCCACTGCATACCTTCTGCTGACTGTGTGTGTGTGTGACAGAGAGAGAGAGAGACAGAGAGAGAGAGAGAGAGACCGTGTAATTTTATCTCCGATTAATAATACAGACTCCAGGTTGGTGGATGAGCAGAGCCACTTGCTGTGTGCACATAGAGTCTTTTTTATGTGTCTTAGCTTTGTTACCTGTGGTGGTGCTGCCGTTTGATGTGGGGGTGGTAGGCCTGGCGCTGTTGGAGGAGGACCAGGTGGAGGAGGAGGTGGTGGTGGTGGTGGTGGGAGAGGCATGACCGCTCACCAAAATCTGCAAAAGATGCACACACACACACACACACACACACACACACACACACACACACACACACACACACAAACAGTTTTAGAGTCAGCTGTCACAGTCTGGGTCAATCCAATCACTGTCTTCCTCAGGTCTCATCTGCCCCTTGTGTGGCCGCCACCAAACCAAAGGCAGGAAGACATTTCAACACCAACAGGAATCAGCAACAGGAACACCGCCCTCTGTCTCAGGATAAACCGTCCCCTTACTCCCACAATGCCTGGCCGAGGCCCTCTGTAAAAGAGTGGGCGCTGGGAACAATGGAGTGTGTTGTCTGGGAAGTGATGCTGTTTGCCCTCTAGATAGGCCTCTCACATACTTGATGTCCATATACAGAGAGGATTCAGTGAATGTCCGAATCTATGAGGGTTGTTTTGGAAGAATCTACACACTGGGTCCTTTTGAGTCCATCTTTTGTGGGCGTATGGAACTGTTCACAATTGAAGGATGAGGCAGATCCATATTCTTAAGACTAACTCTAGACACATGTATATGTATAGGATATGGATGAATTAGGATTTGGACCCAATTTAAAGTAGCATGAAGTAATTGCTGATAACAGACAACCAAACAAGCCATTAAACGAAAAGCAATACATTTTTACAATATTTTCTTGAAGCCAGCTCCGCAAATGAACAACTCAATCAAATAAACAAATGTTAAAAATGTCACTGAGTATTACATTAACTAAATAAGATGGGTTGCTCTTTGAACTCACTGTCAACTCCTAGGCTACTATTTTCGTCATTAAAATCCTTCGATAAGTTTGCGGCTGTTCCACGGAATGCGCATTTACGCACGGAATTGCGGCAGTATTCAGGTAAGCCTACACTTTGGTCACATACACTCCTAAAACTTAATGAACATGCAGTGGGGGGAAATTATACAAATAGTCGAAACGAAGCCAAGGTGCAGTAGCCTATACGTCAAATAATCGTAAATATCCTGCATGTGAATGTGCATTTATGTTCACTGATAGCCACTGACATTTCTAAGTAATCATCGTCATAACTTTTTGCAAGTTATGTATGCTAACAGCTATACATTGCTGTTGCCATAGACATTGCTGTTGCAACAGCCAAGCGGGAGGTAAGGCATAGTTGTCTAGTAACCTACGAGTGGACGGCACGCATGTGAAACAGAATACCCTCGCGCTCATGGTCTATTTTGCACTCATGAAAAAAGTGTTTAAAACACTCACCCGAATTCAGACTGTTGGTGTTCCGTTTATCGACGAGGTGGGTACGATTGTTTTAGCAGGAGCGCCTTCTAGTCAGCGGGCACAGAGATGAAGGCTACAGGCACTCCAGACACAGTTCACTTACTGGTGTCAACGCCAGAGTTATTAATAGCCTACGACGACGAGTTTCGTGTCCAAAACAGACCGTATTTTGTTGCCCCTAATTTTCTTTTGACTGTAACGTTATTTGCCTATATAATATAGCCTACTCAACTACCCTACACTTACCTCACTGTCGCAGTTCCACGGCAGCTCCACTGACACCTGAATAATTCTCCCACATAACGCACTACTATGCTATAACTGACACGGGCCTGTAGGCTAGTGCGACTCCTGGGGCCTGGACCACACCATTGCACACTAACAGATTATGGAAGCAACAAGTGGGTGTGCAAAGATGGTGATCTAAAAAAAAGATTAACTTTTACTATTTACTAAATGTGTGAGATAATGAAGACTTGTTGGTCCACATTTTCTCAACAGGTAAAGTACTTGACCAGGGTGCTGAAATAGGCCTACTTTGCAGGGGTTACAATATAACTTATTTTTATGCCTACTTTATTGTAGGCAAAAGGGAAAGAGCTGAAATGTGTGGGGAGCACTCAATAAGCTGAAATGTTCTTTCTGAGTCTGCAGATCGGTTAATACAGTCTTAATAAACATTGTAATCCACTCTTAATGTTTGGACTGTGGTCTTATTGACAGGCTGGTAAGGAAAGCTGGCTCTGTAGTGGGAGCTGAACTGGAGTGCATCATTTCAATATCTGACAAAAGGACCCTGAACAAACTGATCAACATCTTGGACAATGAGTGTCATCCACTCCACAGCACTATTGTTAAGCAGAAGAGCCTGATCAGCTGGAGACTTCGCTCACTGCCTTGCACAACAGACAGACTGCAGAAGTCATTCACCCCCAGGGCCATTGAACTGTTCAATGCATCACTTAAGGGAAGAGGAGAAATAGACTTCTCCGCATAGTCTGTCTGCCTCTTTACCACCTCCATGTCTTGAACTGTCTGTCCACTAGCCACTTTACCATTGTCTTCTGCCTCACTGTTTGCGTGCTTTATTAGCACATTTGCACAACCCCTCCCTCCATGCCACAGCCGAACTGTGACCACACTTATACCTTTCTTAATATAGTTATTTAAATATAGATATATAGACTTTATTCTTGAACTGTCGCACTGTTTGACTTACTCATTTGCACCATCACCATGACACTCATTCACAAAGAGCACCTTACCTTACCTTATGCACAGAGGACCACAGGCTCAGTCCCTGCTTCAGTCATTGCAAGCGCACCTGATTGATTAATTACCCACTATGTGGATACTGTTTTTTAGAATTGATTTAGATTAAGTTTTATTTAGTATACTTTGTATTTTAGTATATTTAGTATATTCTTTATCTTCTACAGTCCTTATTGCTTAGTTGTGTTTTTTTATATTATATACTTTTAATTACTTTTTCTGCTGTTAGTGAATGTGTGTGTGTATGTTGTCTGTATGCTACTACTGAATTTCCCCTAGGGATCCATACAGTATCTATCCATCTATCTATCTTAATTATCAGCATATAGGACCTGAATAGGTAGAAAGTAAAATACTGCAGCATATGAAGTTGAGTTGAAAAAGTCAGCTCTTTATATTTCTGAAGCCACACACAAGGAGACATAAGCTGAACATGTGAAGCATTTGTCCCTCATTTATTCATAAAATACAGACTTTTATGTAGGAAAAAAACCCAATTACATTCTAGTCAATGATATACTCTTATCCAAATGTCTGTAAAAGAGAACTCATTGAGCACACCTTTTAAAGGTCAGCAACTCTCTCGGAAGATCTAAAAAAACTAGACTAAAACCTAGTTTATGCAGGGTACAACCTGATGGCACAGCTACAGGAGGTACAGACAGATATTTGATTGATAATCCTGACAGCTCAACATGTTGATTAAATCCCTCTAAAAGATATGTGTTTGTTCTAATGGAAATTTGTAGTAAAGTGAAGTAAACTTTATGAATAATCTTAGACCCATGAGCCAAACAGCAGCTCTCTCTGGAGGAGATTCTATTGGTCCTGAGCTGGTCATGTCATGATCCAGTCCTCTTTCCCAGTTATTGAGAAACAAGATCAATGAATAAGCAGGCATTGCTTGCAAGTTGCTGTGCAACCAATATAACCTTATAGCAGAATCAATTTACTCTAATGGGGTTGCACACTTGTCACATTTCAATTCTCTGAAATCTTCGAGGTACTATATTTTGAACCATCTCTGTGTTTTTGTAATGTGTGCAACTTTTATCTCAGTTCTCATTGCCTGTGTCTGCAGTCAAATAGAACTGTTTCTGTTCTTAATGTGTTGATCATATTTCATTTACTATGAAATTACTTCTATAAGTCATATGGCTCACAAACATGGAAATTAAAAATCAGACAATAAGTTAGACAAACAGTTGATAGTATTTGTACTAGTAGTATTGCCAGGCTTGGATTAAATGATGTTTCTAAAAAGCAAAGCACCCACACAGGCCTATGACTGTCTATCTACTGAATGCAGCTAGTGCCCAATATCTCTCAAACATAATCCTATCAAATGTCAATTCAATGACATTTATATAGACACCAACATGGTTAGTTTAATATTGTTAACTGTGTAGTAGTTCATGAGTTGTATACACAAGATGGCCCTTACAAAAATGAAATGTTTGCGGCAGATTTGCTGCAAACTTGTGGGTAATTTGTGGGAAACAAATGAGTTCACTAGAAAATATTGAAAGAAGTTTGCCAATGTTGCCTGCTACAGGCAAATTTCCAGCAAAGTTCTGGCAACAATGAGAACTTTGCCACTAGTGGCAAATGTGTTCGCCAGTGATTTGCCACCACCCTTAGCCAATAATGGCAAACTTCCAGTGAACGTCTGGGGACAAACAAACCTAATTTACATATGCCATTGCTGCAAATTTGCTGCAACATTGCAAAAAGTTTACCACAACCATTTGCCAGAAACCTAATTGCATGTGAAAATATGACCTTGCCACAAATTTGCGGCAACTGTTCGCCAGAAATCTGAAATTTCTGTGAGTGGGTGTGGTGTAATTTCAAAGTATCTTCAAATCATGTTTTGATTTAAAGTCCAGAGCCCTGACTACAGAAACAAATACATTTAGCAGTGGGCTCAGAGACATAGAGATAAATGTTTCTATAGGTAGACTACTCCTGTTGTCTTGTCCATGTGAAATATACAATTGTCCAAGACTCATGACTATCATTATAATCTACCATTCTACAGTAAACAGTGTCTAATCCCAGGGTTAGAGTTAGGAAGGACACACGTGACACGCTCAAAGAACCCCATGGACCCATGACCCCTTAGTTAAAATATTTAACTTTTAAATTAAAATTCTGTTAGACATCTTTTCACAATTAAACATATGGCATGATGCATGGTGCATTTCAAACTCATTCATTAAAAACATATTTAAGTATTATAAGTGTATAGTTGAGAAGTACATAAATAGCTCACAGAGTCTTTGGATGGATGTGTGCTCTGGCTGTCCCCTGTCAGTCCCACAGTCTTGGGGACAGAAGGGACGGTAATGCACAGTTCAGCCGCCTCGCTCTGCTGAGGGGACAACAGTTTTAGCAGTGCTATTGGCCTTGTGCACTAGCATCATCTTTATCTGAGGACTTGTCAGTGTGCTCCTCTTCGTCCTGAAGCAGACTCACTCGAACCCGCTTCCTCTCCTTGAAGCGCCCTGAGCGGGACACACGCAGGTTACGCCGATTGGTCGACTCGTTGAAGGTAGGCTCCAGGTCAGCCACACTGTTGTTCCTCTTCTCAGAGCAGGGCCTCTGTGGTTCTGTGGCTGCGGCAGGAGTGTGATCAGCGGTGGTTGTATGGGTGAGTTCTGCAGAAGGCTGGGGGATCTCCACCGACTGCGTCTGAGTGGAGGTTTGAGGCTGGGGGGCCTGGGCTTGCTGCTGAGCGAGCATGGCCTCCCTCGCGGACTCTCGGGCAGCGCTCCTTCTCTTGCCCACAAATGACCTCCACCAAGGGCTTTTGTCAGCCATCTTGGGGGTGAGGGATGAAATCTGCACACATGCACACACACTCAGCTACATTTCTCCTCCATCAAAATAATCACCTAAGATCATCACTCCCAGGAACTACTATCAGAGGCTGTAGTAGCATGTCACTGTCAATAGTATAATTACCATCATCATTGTCAAGGTGTTATGTCACTCAGCATCCTCACCATATTTATCTATACAAAATGTTTTAAACTACTTTGATTCAGTGATGGTTGGTGATTACGTAGGACATGTATAGTCTACAAATCTATGGTCAATTTAAGTCAGATTAATTATATAAAAATTACAGTAAAACACCCCCCACACGTACACAAAGTAGCCTACCTCACACACTGCAATCGGAGAGCAGGATGCAATGAATAGGTCACTGATGGGGTCCCCTCCAGATCACAACTGGACTAAGACTTGAGAAAACGACAGGCGCAGTCAAAATCTACACTGATGTTTTGTTCTGTGAGTGACAGTGAAGTCACTAAAAAGACGCATGTAGGCAAAACATTGAAGTGATGAAGTTGCACCTAAGCCAAGACCCGAGTTAACATTGAACAACTACGATGCAGTTCACAACTTTATAAGCTGCACCGTATCGCATTTTACCGGACAACTTCAACCGGGATTCCGCCTCCGAAACCAGCACGAGAGCACCTGTCCTCTTTTCTCATTTGTCGAGAGGCCAAAGAATCGGTCACGTGGAACAGGCCTGCATTCAGGTATTCTAACAACAGATTGGGCAGGGCTAGTTGCTAAGGAACCTTTTGTGATTTGTGAATCTGTATTTTTTCAGTGAAACTTCTACAGTAGCTGCCAAGTTTAGAAAACATGCATGGAGAGCTATCTTGCGCAAAATGAACACATTCTTGATATGTTACACTTCGATCTTGTGCTCGATCGTTTCATGAAGAATATCATTGTAGCCTAATAAATAGCCAGACGGATAGCCAATAGGACGGGTTTTCCTTCTCATTAGACTGACAAACGCGTAGGGGCTTCTCTCTCTCTCTCGCACACAGAGAGATGTATTTATTCAGTCAGCCACCTGAAGAGGTCAGCAATGGGGCTCTGATTTGCCCCAATTTACAGTGTGATTAAAATAAATCCTTGAAATTGCAAGTCACATTTATTTCGATTAATGGCCTACCTGCAAAGGATAGAGCTGTGTAGTGATTAAGGTTGGTTGGACGGTAGGCTACATAAGACCAAAGCTTGAGCCTGGTGGGAATTCAGGTGCAAATATCCTAATTCAGTACAACACCACAAGCCACCCACTAAGACAAACAGAAAAAAAATCATCATCATATTCTGTTCACTTAAAATGCAATGCATGGTTCAAACAATACAACACATAGGCTATAATACAGACTTAAACATCTACTATTGTAGTGGCCAGCTTGGAATTTCACCATTTTAGGGGCAAGGCCACTTGGCCTTCAGTTGGGCAAATTTGTGGGGGGCACAAAGGCCACATGTCAGGGCACCAAGGCCAAAGTTAACTATACAGTATAAAAAAAATGATCAAAATTGTATTTAGCCTATTCACAGCAGTAGGCTAGACCTGCATCACTGTATGAACCATTAAAAAAACATGAAACATGACATATTACATATTACATAGAACTGTAAATCATCTGATCATCTAATATTTACAGATATCTAGGCTATATTTAACGTTTATTTTATATTTGGCCTGTTATGAAATTATGTATTGAACAATTTAGGCACAGCTCAGCTTTAAGAAACTCAAATAGCCTAGATGCATGCTTAGCATTTTGTGATCATTAAGGCTACTTTAACAAACTCTTAGTCAGCTGTATATCCTCTGATTTTAATATTTACAGACATCTAGGCGATATTTGTTACATTTATTTTGTATTTGGTCTGTTATGAAATGACATAGAAAAATTGTGAAACACTTGTGAAACTTAAAGCCCAAATTTGGAGACATGCATGTCGAAATTGGCTGCAAATTCAAAACCGGATTACTCTGGAACGGCTAACTGTACAGGGGACTGTACCTTCAAGGTCTGCTGTTTATTTTGATATATGGTTTGCCATGTTTTGAACTAAGGGTTGGTGAAGTATTCCACCAAGATGAATGGGTAGGGAGATAGGCGCAGAACCTTTATGATTCAGTTTAATTATAGTAGCCTATTTATTTGTCTCGCGAACCGTTCACCAAACGGCTAACATCGTTTAAAAGCTGAGAAAAAGCTCTTTCATGTGATGTGATAGGCCTACTTGTGATGTCTGTATGATGAGTAGGCTACTTCGCAAGTAGCCTAGTTCAAATGAGAAGAATGGGTGAATCTGGATGCACTTTCTTTCTTGCTGTGTTCTGTCACTTTCTCCACTGCATAAAAGACTACATTAATTTGCGCTGTGAATGCTAAGATTATTTTGTCAGGCCATAGGCTAATAAAATACGCTATTAGTCGGACGCAAACCAGAATATTGAAAGAAGGGGGCACCAAGGCCACAGTGGCCTGTTAACCTCTGATTTTCAAAGGGGCATCACGGCCAACGCAAGGGGCAACGACGTGGCCGCCATGAAATTACCCTGGTAGTGGCAGTGTCACACTGCACCTCTGAAGATAATACTGGTGCTTAAACACTTCTAATTGAGCTAGACGGACTCAGTTGTTGTAGGCTACCTATTTGTCAAAACATACCATATTCAATTAAATGTGCATTAAAATAACTTTTTGCATTTTATAATATCAGCATTAATAATGAACATTGTCTCAATATGCATTGCAGTCAACTCCTTTTTTAAACGGCTGACCAAAATTAGCAAATGTGAATTCCCTGCACTGTAGCCTACACAAGAAACCATCTGTCAAGGCTGTCAGGTTATTAATTACCAGGACTCTTCTCCTTAGTGACAGCTGTTGCTACATCCCCCTCCATTTCCCAAGCTGAGAGAGAAAGGTTGAAAGAGAGAGAAATTTCACAGATCCTACGTTTTGTTTCAGTAAGAATCTGATAGAGTGTGTGGAATGCAGCTCATGATTCGCACTGCACCTGCCCTTCCACATACCTCGGGAACTCCCTTCTGGACTGAAACTGCACACACACACACACACACACACACACACACACACACACACACACACACACAGAGGAATCCTATGGAACCTCCTCTGTGCACACTCCCACTCACTAGTGCTGATTTCATCACTGGTGATGGAATGTGAGAGTGGGGATGCCTGTAAAAAAACAGGAAGACATCTTGTTATGTGATCAGGGTTCTAAATTAGCACCCGCCAACCCGCCAAATGCGGGTTAAAATTCATTTTGGCGGGTGTTAATAAAAACTTACTAGCCAGTTTGGCCGGTGATGCATGAGGCATTACACAAGGCTCTGTTTTCGCTCATATATCCCCCGGCAGTACTTCCTACATTTCCCATGACCACTGTGCCGTAATGCTACGTCGGCTGCACGCAGTTTGAAACCAGCGCGAGAGACCATGGAAACGAACGGAGCGTCCACCAGGAAACACAAGGAATTAGAAGGACGAACGGAGCCAGAGCAGGGAGCATAGACTGAAAGAGGAGGGAGTTAGCCAGTAAAGCAAAGTAAAAAGTACCTAACACAAGTACATAACACAAATACATAATGCATTACGAAATATTAACGCATTGTGTTTACCCATTTCCTTTGTGGGGGGCTGATGTCATGTAACGGAGGCCGCAAAACCTGAAGCAAGATCGTTTATTTTATTGTCTATGGCGGTGGTCCCCAAACTTTTTCTTCCGAGGGCCAGCTCAATATGCCTGGCTTTAAGAGAGGGCCAGAGACTCGGAGTATATCAGTAACCTTAAATAGCTTAGTGCTGTGAACAACATTTAATCATAGGCTACTGCAATTTAATACCATTGTTAACGGTGTTTATATTACTATCATGCCATGTAAAATGTAGCTCAAATGAAATAATACTAATAAAAAAGACTTTAGCATTCCCAAAAGTATTAGCAGAGTCCCAAAAGTATATTTTATCTAAAATGTGTGAACTCTGAGTCTTTGCATACACAGCTCAAGTTGTGAACAAGCAATATCCTACAAATAATTTAATAACCAAGTTTTATGAAGTGCTGGCAAAAACATCTGAAATGACCACCATTCTAACTTTCACTCACCTGATGAGAACTTTGTGAAGTGTGAATTTGGATGAACATTTGAACGAGTGAATAAAAATAGAAATAATTATCCCAGGAAGTCACAGAAATATGACTTGAATAGAAGTTAGTTAGTTATTAACAATTAATTGATACACTTTTACTTAAACTTTGAGCACTGATGCAGTTAGCATAGGCCTCTTTACATTGTTTGTAAGCATTTCATTCCGTTTTCAATGGTAAACGCGAAACAGCGCCAAAACAACCACCAGTGGACAAAAAGAGTATTACACGTGTACTGTTAAGACTCGCCACAGAGAATGAATGGGGGAAATTACGGAGGTTACAGTTTGGCGATGTCATACTCTTGTGCGGGCCAGATGCTATATACCAGTGTTTCTCAAACTTTTTCATACCAAGGACCACTTAACCAATAAAAAAAAAATTCACCTATCTAAAAAAAAAGTAGTACATACTTCAACAGTATATTACACAAGGCCTACTCACTGAACCACTTTGCTTATTGTGTCAGAGGATTAATATGATTTAAACTGGCATAGTTTACATAGGCAGTGTTGCAGAACTGTTTGGATTTACATAGAAGTTGGTTCAATATTGCATCTATACTATATTTTACCACGTCTGCTCGCGGACCACTTGGGATAGCTTGCGGACCACCAGTGGTCCCCGGACCACACTTTGAGAAACACTGCTATATACCACAGATATGTTTTGGGGGGCCACCCAAAATGAGGTGGCGGGCCGGGCCGTAGTTTGGGGACCACTGGTCTATGGAGTTAGCTGAAGATGGAACGTGAGGAGCTTGTAGGCGAAATTTTTCAGTTTTAAAAAGGTAGCCTGATCAGTGATCACCACCACCACACGCATCACGCACTGTGCGTAGGGCACCAAGAGACAGAGGAGGGACCAACATTTAGCCAATAAATAGTAGCTGTACTGCAAACTGTATTTTCACTCTTGTTAGAGAAAGTATACAATGTCAACATGCACCAACAGCATGTTACATAAAGATGATACTTTTCGGGTCCTCTATAAAGATCCAACTTGAACATAGGCCCTATGCTACTCTATGAGAGGGAGAGAAAACGAGTGGCAGGTTCTAGCTGGCTTGTCATTTTTGATGATAATTGATATCTCCTTTTTATTAAGTTAAGATTAAACTAAATGCGGCAGTGGTTGGGACAGACTTATGGGGGCGAGAATAGGAATGAAGCAGGGGATGAGGATATCGACAGAGAAATAGATAGAGATCCCAAACATGAAATGAAGTGTTTGCACTTTCTGTGTATATTTTGTGGTATGTATTCATGCCAACAATGTTAATAAAATGACCAAATGCATTCAGTGACACTCATCTCATAAACTCATAATTCTCTTATTTTCACCAGAAAAAAATTGGCTAATATAAATTCTGATTGGCTAGTAACTTTAGAAAGTTACCAGCCACATTGGCTGGTGATCAAAAAAGTTAATTTAGAACCCTGTATGTGATTATTACTATGAAACTATTACAAATTTGCATATTAATCTCAACATTAAACATTTCATCAAAGAACAACTTGCATCCAGTTACCCAAGGTGTCGTATTCTTTAAAAACAGGAGGGAACAGGGCAGGATAACCTGCTTTTTGGCAAGCTAAAATTATTATAAGCTTGCTACTGCACTTACCAAAAGGACAATGAACAGTAAATTGTTGTCAATATGAGGTCAAATGTACTTGTTAGTGAAAGTTTATTTGTCCCCTTTGTGCATGGCTGGTAAGCTTGTCTGTAGAAAAAAAAAAACACAAAGATTATCATGATACAGAAAACAGCCTGCTAAACTGGTAGAGTTACTTACTGTGTTCACAAGGCTTGCACAATGAAGTACTGTACTTCAGCAATATTTCAAAGGACACTCCTCTCTCTCTCTCTCTCTGTGAGTATGTGAATGTGCCAAATGTATCATTATTACACACAAGGATGAAGTGAATGTCAGGCACTCATTTGGCTCTTTCGGTCTCTGACCCCTCCTTTCGTGAAAGTATTTGTCCTCTCACTCTCTCTTGTGCACCATTCCTTTTTCGTTTCACTCTCAGAATGATCACACATCATGATTTGTACCAGGATGTGTCCATATAGACAAAAATGGATTACAATCTTCAGAGCACTGATTTACATGAAGGACTTGGGGAAGGAGATATGGAAATACACAGACTTCCTTGTCATTGGACGAAAAGCATGAAGAACTGTAACAGACTATGAAACTATTTTTGCTGCAAATGTGAATGAGGTGTACAGGTTTCACAAAAACACATTTTATGCTACCATGGTTGGAAGCTCTATTTATCTCATAGAATCATAAACTCTAAGGAATTTAGCTATGTGGACTCACTTGTTATTGTTCACAGATTAGATTACTCAGTAATCAGTGATGTCAAGCAATAACCTAAGATAGCTAAAGATATTGCCCCATGGTTACACACTTGTTTTCTATTAGTTGTTTACTAAGATTCAAACCCCGATTCGTTTATCAGGGCCATCTTCTTCGTTGTTTATTCACCTAAATGTGTACTGTCTGGTTCACAAAATGCAAGAAGAGCATTTTGCTTTTGTTAACCAGAACCAAAAATATTCATAATCTCCAACTTGAGGATTGATTACAAAAAGTATTGACTGCTATTTGAGAGTTGAGTTGGTGCACTGTGGTAGTGTCTGGATGGGTATGAGAACAATTCTAAATAATTAAATTCTTCCAGTTACGTAAACATCCAACCTACCAACCTGACATACTAACAGGTCTAGACAACTGTGTAAGAAAAAAGGTTCGGTTTGGGCTTAATCCAATGACCTTTTTCAGAACCTTATCTAGATAAACTAAATTGAAACATATAATATTCCTAGACCATAAAATGCAGTTCTGACCAGACACAAGTTCTTGCACAAGTATCTTTTTTTGTCTCAGATACATTTACTGACATGGAGGAATTCATCTAATTAAATACAAAGAAGCAGAGAATGTATAGGACTGGTGTGGATTTAGAAACAGTCTATACCAAAAACAATATTGCCCACCAGCAATTTGGCCACAGGGGAGCAGAGTTGCTACAGGATTCTATCAGGAAGTTTTCCCAGGTTGTGAGAGAATGTTGAGGATTCTACTTGGGTGAGTACTCATTGTCCTGGAAGCTCTGTATTTATTTTTTTATGTGAATGTACATTAGATATTTAATTTCTTTTGTGTGAATTTATACACTTTAAACCAGCACAATTAAACACTCTCAGTACATTTAGACAAAGTTAACTATAGAATATTTGGTTAAAGTGTCAGTTCAATTCAGAAAGACCACTCTGACTGGTTACACTGAGTAGTTAATAAGACAAACAGCTGAAATGTTTTATAAATAACTGTAACAAATGACTGTATGTTAAGTGCACAGCTAAGGTTGGGGACAAACAAAATAATACAGAGGTCTTAGAATGTGTCAGTAGTACTGGATGTTGTTGTTCAAGTGCTATACCTCATTGAGTCAACAGAATGGTGTAAAAGAGAATAGACGACACCTTTGCAGTGTCAAATTCATTTCATTTTGTGGACGGAAATATCTTTACACGTACATTTATACATATTTCCATATCACATTTGCTCCTAATACAGACACTTCTCCAGAGAGTTTTATTACATTTATAAAAGTTTCATTTTCATTATATTATGCAGGAATGTAGACCTGTACATAATGTTCTATGAGTACCCAAAGTTGAGTAGGTCCACTAATTACATGCAATTTATTGTTTTAAAGAACATAAATATAATATGTCATCATAACCTGATTCCAGAACCTACAAACAAGTCATACTTCCAGACGATGCATGAATAAAACAGATCCAAAATGTTGATCCCTGTTCCAGGCAATGGAAACGAATATCAGTCAAACCAATGTGTGTGACAGCATTTCACAGGATTAAGACTACAGTTAAGTCCCACAAAGGTATTCCACCTAAACATACAGTAGCCTAGTCACATAAAGCCGTCAGCATTTCAGTGTGTTACTTTACATACAATAACACAAAAACTATTCTGGCTGTTTAAACAAACATTCTGTAGATTGTAGACTGTAGACAGCTAATGCAGATGTTCCCCTACCATCCTTCACCAACTCCTCAAGTTAGAGACATACTTGTGATCTCCTACTGTACTCGGTTCCCTACTGGA